>NC_133862.1:613887-769487 GCF_044706935.1 Curcuma longa | reverse complement strand
TAACCAAACGCACCCTTAAAGTAAAGAAATATGATCTTAAAGAAAAGTTATTTCTCAAATGTATTGAACAGGTAACTCAATGACTATTTTCACCTTTTATTTTGGAAGAGTGCATAACATTTTTTATATTTTTATGTATTTTAGATCGCAAGAAAAATCTGGGAGCATCATAAATGAGTTACTCTATAATTAAATTTGGAGAGTAAGGAAGATGTTAACTATTGAGTTCAATTACTATTATTATTATGTTATAAAATAGAAGATAAAAAGTTAAAGTAGATTATTAAAAAAAATCGTCGGGATAAAAAATTATTTTGACTTGAATCAAAGTTTTACAATATTTTATTTAAAAAATTTCAATTTTATCCATTTCAAATATTTAATTTTTATAAAAGCATCCGTAATGGTTTCTCGTTATAACACCCTATCATGTAGTGACAAAATTCAAGAAATAAAAAAAATTGCATGTGAGGTGGGCCACCTCTTAACTGGCTCACTCCACTGTCACACTGAACACATTCAAGACATTGAATGCGTTCATGTGGGAGGGTATTATAACACCCTTCCATATTGTTCATTAAGAGCATATGTAGTCCCGGGACAATGGTGCAACGGTAGGACATCTGGATTGTGATCCAGGGATCCGCGATTCGATCTAGACTACGGCGTATTTGCAAGAATTTTCTTTCAAATGGGGAACGCAATCAAAAGATGCTGGGCATCTAGATTGGCCGCCGTATGCGCTTCCCGATTTACCCTGGTGGTCGGTGGAAAACTTCCGATAGAGCAGACCCGGCCACTCCCAGAGATTGAGTCCATGAGACTGACTGGGTTATATCACCTAAAAAAATAAAAAAAACATGTGGGAAGTCCATGAGACTGACTGGGTTATAGCACCTAAAAAAATAAAAAAAAAACATGTGGGACTCATTCCTACCACATGAACGCATTCAAACATTGAACACGTTTATATAGATCACTCCTTCACCACTCCTCCACATCATGTATGGAAAATTATTAATGCTCTATTAACAAAGCATTACATATGCTCTCACACCGAAGAGATATTATTAACATCTCATTAACAGAGCGTTGGGATGTTCTAATTTCAAAAACCCGTATCATATTTTAGTTATATTTTTCCCTTTGAAATAATAAAATTGATTTTATTAATATATCCGATGTGAAATTTAAATTTTTATTATCTAAAAATTTATTTTATTTTTTTATCATCGCATCAGATCAATTTATGCATTAAATTAGAGCTGTCCGTTAAGGCTTATTGATGTTTTTTGATTTAATTTAATAATCGATATATATATTTTATAGAATCGAATCAATTTTATCAAAATCAAAGTAAGATATCTTAATGATAAATAAAAATAAAAAAAAACCTAATTTTTAAATGGAGATAATTCGGTTTAACCTCGGCAGACTGATTTGGGATCTCTACTTCACACCCACGCACCTCTCTCTCTCTCTCTCTCTCTCTCTCTCTTCCCGGTAACGCCACCGCCTCACCCGCCGGCGACCTCTTCCTCGTTGTCGACGCCGGCATCTCCGGCCATCTCGGCCTCTCTGCTTCTCGACGTCTCTCTCTCTCTTGCTTCTCGCGATCGACCAGGCTGTCGCCGCCTCTTGTCGCGCGCACAGCCGTAGCCGCCGGAGGCGAGAAAGGCTGTTCCGACTGTCTCTCTACCTCTCTCGTGCCTCTCCCTTTCTTGTTCTGCTCGCCTCGAGGCGTGACGCCTCGCTGTCACTATTTGCGAGACAGAGAGGCGAACCTACTTCCTTGTCCTATCTGTGCAAAGCTTGGGCACGAGAACTCGTTCTCTAATCGAACTTATCATTCCGAGAAGCAAACATACTTCTCCCTTCATATCATATGGTGAGTTTCTTTCTCTCGTTTCTCTTTCTTTCTCACACCCACACAAAAGTTCTACATTTGCTAACCTTCCCTTATTTTTTTCAGGCATCGAGTGGACCCTTGTTGGATGATTGCTTGAAGCTCTTGAGAGGCTCTCGGGACGAGCAAAAGCTTGCCGGTCTCCTTCTTGCCTCAAAATTCTGTCTTGGGGATGACACAACTGCCGTTCTAAAGGTCTATGATGCCGTCGGCGCTTGTTTTCTTCAGAGACTCCTCTTAACCGGTAATTCTTGGGGTCTTTTCTTAATAAATGCAACTTTGCTTATTTTCTCGTGATTCAAGTTCCTGGGGTTTTCTTTCAGGTATGGGAAAAGGATCTGGTGGGTTTAGTAGTGGCGAGGATAAAGAGGCATATTTGAGGCTCTCCATCACCCTTCTTGCTGCATTGTGTCGGGTGCCAGAAATTGCTTCGTCCGAGGACATGATCTCTAAAGTTCCTCTTGTAGCTGAAATAGTTACAAAATCGTGAGTTTCTAATTCGGTTCTTTTTCTTCTAAAATCTTCAGGTTGTATGGAGTAATTTCTATGTCAACGAATTCAGAATTTTTGCCGTGTCATATTTTATCTTGTTGTGATACACATGATTGATTTTCACATACTAATCATTTGCGCGCCTGTTTTAATATTTTATTTAATAATTTTCTGAACTTATTTTTTTATACTCTGGCATTCTTCAACCGGTATTGCTGTTAATATATTCACAACAAATCTCTGCATGATCAATTCTTAGATTTGTTTATTTGTGTCAGTACAGAAAAATGGTCGAATGAAATACCCATATTTTATTACTTACCTTCCTTGTGGTTGCTGTTGGTCAACTGATTAACCTAGTTATTGAAAACATTCTTCTTGTATCCTTTCATGGATCCTCATGTTTTTCCTCGTCATGCTGTTCCTCAAAGGTAGCAAAGCTAGCATCACACAAATGTTGATCATATCTATTCTTGTAACTTGAGTAATGCCAACAGAAGTTTGATGTTACACTTCCTTACCTTTGTTTGCTAATGTTTACTCCAAAAACTAAAGTTCATATTTCATACTGTTTCCAGATGGAGCAAAATTATTTTTATTTTGAGCTATATCATCCCTTTGTAATTTTCTATTATGATGTTGAGTTTTGGCTTTTTTGCTTGCATTGAAACTAGTTTGGGCTTTGGATGCAGGTCTGACCCGTCCATTTTTGAGGAATGCTATGAGTTTCTCTTACTTGTTGCTGTTGCTTCGGATAGTGGAATAGCAAAATTTTATCAACCTGGAGTAATTGACATGCTTGGATCTCATATTTCTACTTTGAGTGATGGTACTAAATGCTCTGTTTTCCTTTTATTGTATAATTGAAATAGATAAAAGGGAATTATTTTTTGATTTAAGAAAACATCAATTTGATTTAGAAACCAGAAGTTTTATTCTAGAGTATGGACCCTTTCAAAGGGCCATAGGGTTGTAGTGTATACTTGTATGGACCTTTGCAAAGCCCCTTTAGATAAGGTTTTAGTTTATACTCGATAGAATCAACAAATCACACCAATCTCTCTTCTATTGATTTCTTAAATTTGTTTGATTTCTATGTTTCTCCTACTACCTAGGTGTTAAAGTGAAAGTACTGATAAAACTTCTGCTGGTAGGGAATTAACTTCTGCAAATCTAATATTTTGCATGCCTTTCATATGATTTCTGGATTTGGAAGTAGTAGTTGATTAATGAATCCATTCTGACCCTGCCAAAGGCTCTTCAATCACATGAGACCAAGGTTTGAAAAACTATTCTGTTCTACGGCTTGGCATAAGTTTTGCCGACCAACTGACACCCAACTGACACTTGAAATCTACTCAAAGACTGCAATATGAAGAGAGGGCCTCACTGTTCCAAGAGCGACTTCTGCGAGTGACAATAGGTTCCATGAGCCACAGTGACTTCTGAGCGACGACAAGTTCTGCAAGCAATCATGAGCACATGGTTTCTGTGGCTAGTTAAGCTGATTTCTTCCTCTTCTTCCCTTTACTCCTCCCCAACTCTGCATCATTTTTGCCTCTTCACCCTCCATGATTCCTCCTTGTCCTTTCACAGCGTGTTGGCGCACCCAACATGGCACTAACACTGTATTGTGTTGGCTAGGGTCTGAAATTGGTTCCGAACAATATCTCAGACCTTGCATGTGGCGATATATTTGGTTTGTAGATGCATAGATAAATTTGTGTTGTAAATCATTGACTACAGGCCTATGATGTTACCTTCCTATGCCAAATTTGGGTGTTGTAGTTAATTACAAAATCCATAGATCATAGTAAATATACAGAATGGTGTTCTAACAGGCAACATATTGAACTGAAAAATGCTTGGGAATGTTGTTGAGTGAAGGTCGGCAAGGTTTCTGCACTTCAAGTTGGAGAAAAAGGTTGTCTGCCCTCATGGTTGTCAATCTCAATCAGTGTTGTAAATGGCGGTAGACGGTGGCGGGGTGGTCAGTGACCGCCTACCGCCTCGGTCACCTAAGCAGTTGATTTTTTTTACTTTTATATATATATAGACAATTTTTTTAAATATATATATATATATATATATATTAAATTAATAGGATAATTTTATTAAGCTTATTTAAATTATCCCAATCATAACTAGAAGTTGATTAAAATTATTAATCTAAAGTTTTGATTAAATCTTTTCAAAATAAAAAAATGGTGTTTCGGCTTTGGATGCGTCGTTGGACTCGGGTGACGTGTTCGGATGTGTCGCCTGAGCCTGGCGACGAGTCCGAACCCGTCGCCTGGGCCCGACAACTAGTCCAGATTCATCGCTGCAAGTCCGGATGCGTCACCCAAGCCTAACGTGGGGTCGGAAGCGTCGCTTGAGCCCAATGACGGATCCGAAAGAGTCGCCCGAGTGCATCGCCGGACCCGGGCAATACATCCGAAGTCGAAATTCCGAAACTGTTAGGTTTTTATTTTTCGTGACGGCGACATCATTTGAGGCGGAAGGAGGCATTGCAAAGGTTAACCTACGTTGCCTTTGACTGCCACCTAAACCACCGCATTTCACAAATGTGGTGTAGTTAAGGTCTGTCTCCTGCCCAAGTGGCCGCTTCTATCGCCATTTAGAACACTGATCTCAATCAATCAGGATATGAATCGATTAAGTTGAATTGACATCAGTAAGAACTAATCCAATATTAGCCAATATCTAGCATATATGTCTGATGGTTGTCAAAAATCTAAAGCGTCAAAAATTGAAATAATCAAATAAAAATGGGGAGGAATTGGCAATTTATGTGCAAAATCCACATTTCTTTCCAACATCAGTTCACTTCTTGCTGAATACTGGTCGAACTTGCAATGAATTTGTGAGGAGAAAAAGAAGATCCTTTGTGAAGATGAGATCCTATCGCCAAGGATGTCTCTGTTATGCAACTTGGTAGATCTGCTGCATTGTTTCTTAGATGAGAGGAGGAATGTATCCGTCTTTGTGATTAGAGAGCAAAGGAAGCAGTAAGAGTTCTGATGTTCCAGCTTCAGGAGAAGATGGAAGCGACAAGGAGGAAGGTCTTAGCCAGTGATCTCAGTAAAACATTGGCAAGGATTGTGTCTTAGCCAGTGATCTCACATGGTTTTGCATGCCTTGGTTGACAATCTCCCAAAAGAGACTAGAATATTTGAGAGCAAAATAGACTAGGTTGACAGAGTGAGCTCTTTTATAGGCCTTATGATAATATGGTCTTATAAGACCAGCCAACTTGAATAAGTTGCTAGAAATAGTAAAATTGGGGGGGGGGGGGGGGGGGGGGGGGGGGATTTAAGAAAAAATAAAATTAAAAAAATTCGATAGTGAATCTTTTTTGTCTGATCAGTTAATTCTAACAATTGTCTATTTCATTCTATTTTTGTTTGCATCAAGATGTGTTCCTAGTATGATTGTTATTAAAGTCTTTATCATATACATCAATTGTACTTCTAGATCTGTTAAAAGTCAGATGGTTATATTTTGAACAGTGATTCTTAGTATCTAATTGATGATTAACTTGATCGTGATATTTAATTGTTTAGCCCTTGTGCATGATATTGTTACTTATGTAGTCTCTTTCTTTCAAGGTACTCGCTCACTTGAGTTTGCCATGCAACTCCTGCAGCTATTGGTGAATCGGCTATCTATTGGCTCTGTAATTAGTGAGAACCTGCCTGTCATATTATCTATGGTATGCTGCAGTGATCTTTTAGCATGTTTTCTTTCCCCTTTTTTGGGATGGATTTTCCAGTAATAATTGAAGCATCCACATGCATGCTCACAGTTAATTTGGTGATGCAGGTAACTTTAATATCTAGGCAATTTGCTGTTTTGCAGAATGCCTTCAAATTTGATGCTCTTCATATGCTCACTTCACTTCTATCATCAAATAATACTGTATGTGAATTGTCTCTTCCCCTATTCACCATCTTTTGTCAATCATTATGGGAGTCAGATATGTGTTAGTTGTTTTCCTGCTTGCCATGTGTTGTCAACACTAATTTTGTCTGATGCAACTTCCTAGTTCAGACTCAATATCATGCTTAAAAAATGTGGCTTTATAAGCATGACTAAATCAGTATCCATTCATCTAGAGGATATTTCTTGTGCTAGTTCTTATTGTGGCACTTGATGTTTCACATTTCCATCATTTCTGTAAATGCTAGAAAATGGGGAAAAACAATAAACTTGAATTTCAGTAGTTCTCTTAAGCAAGATGATGTACTAAAACTTGGCAATAAGTTAAGTATATGAGATTAGATAGTGCGAATAACTTTGTATGTTAGGCTAAACTTGGTAGAGCACTGCAAAACGTTTTTCTACAATAAATACTTTCTCATCACAAAGTTTGTTTTTTCTCTCTCAAAATTGTGTTGGAAAATTGAAAAAATAAAATTGTTCGCTAATCACTTTTACTTTCAAATATTATTTATTTTGTTTATCGTTTCTTATTTTTCTTATCCAAATGAAACTCTAAATGCATTCTAAAATACTCATCTAAAGTTTAAAATATCGTTTTATGATGGAGTTTTAGTCCTTGTGTTGACAATCACAGTTCAACACCATGTTGTGCCTACACTCGACACACATTGAAGCATGCTAAGATATTTTTTGATGAGGTTTACTCTTTTAATACTTTTTAACTTTATTTATTTACTACTAAAAATAAAACTATAGTAATTAGATAATCAATTGAATTAAAATTATATTATATGATATTGTACTGATACTCCACATGCTTTTGCATGTGTTAAAGCGTATCATGCTATTATGAGTTCAAATGGATATCAAGTTGAGTTAAAAATATTTTTATTTATTTTTTTGCTTTTGTGTGAATTAAGTTATAAGTTTTATTCTATAATTTTCTTCCACTTTAGTTGTTCACTCTTAGAAATAAGATTATAGTACTTAGATAATTAATCAAATTAAAGTTTTAGAAAAACAAGCTAAAATATAATAAATATTACTAAATTCATCAGGACATGTGTGAAACATGCTAATACATGCTGAGTGTTGGCACTGTATGATACTAGTCGGCATGTGCAACCTAAGAAGTTATCTAGTAATCATTATCAGGTTTCTGAAAATTTTAGGATGATACATTTCGAGTGTCACCTGGCACAACACAAGATTTCAACCATGCTTTCCTTATCTTATGTTATAAGTTATTTCAACTTTTTTTCTTGGTCATGTTTTTTCATAGCTCTTTCCAACCCTCTCTCGATTGCTTGAATATAATATGTAAATGCACAATGAATATGAAGGATTAATGCTTACATAGAATTACACTGGAAATATATTGTAACAACACCTATATGACAACAGAAAAAATGGAATTAATATCATGCTTAAATCAAAATTCAAAGTTATTGGTAAATTTTATTAATTTATGCAAATAATATAAGGAACAGTCTGACATTGTCTATTCAAATTATATCCTGTCTAGTCATTTCTATTCTGTTGTGTTTCCATCTCTAGTTTGTGAAATACCTTAGTTATAGAAACTACGGTCCAGTCACTATTTTGTCAAACATATCAACTTTGTTGGAATTTCTTTATTATATCAGTTTTTTCACAACTAGAATCTTGTTTAGCAAATTCCCATCAGCCATCTTGTTAACTATGCTATTAAGTACTGCTAGTATCATTCACCAATGAGCTTTAATACTGTAACACTTCCATTAATAATTAAGGTCAATTTATAACTGTAGGAGTTAGCAGAAAGGAATTCATATGCCTCATGAGCTTAATGATGTTCCTTTGAGATAGTGAGTTCATCTGAGCATGTCCTCAGTTATAGTGACATTGAGTCCTTTACCAGGACAGTTTGAACCTAATAGATAACAACGTTTTCCACGTGTGAAGCCAACTAGTTTGCTTTAGCTATGTAATTGATTAACTAAAATTCTATCCTTCTTCATTCATCTTCTTAGCTTTAGTCACCTGACAAAAGGGTGCAACAATGCAAGTAAAAACAAGTAAAAATTAGATGAAAGAACATAAATTTTGGTTATCTCCTCTTATACCCATCTTATACAAGGAATATAGCATCTAGATTATCATGTAGCACCTGGATGTAATTTTATATTGCTGATACCTATATGATGAAGCTGTTACTTCTTGTGACCTGGCCACGACCACTAGTTATTTTTAAATTTGTTGCACCCCTCTTCTCTATTGTCTGCATGCAAAGTGGGTGTACACAAGGGACAACATAGATACATACTGGAAGTCTGGACTGTTAGTTTTTCTTTTAAACATTTTGTTTGGATTTTTTATTTTTCTTAACTTGAAGCACATTAAATTTTGTTTCAATCTCATCATTCATTTATTAGAACATTTGTTTAGCCTATTTGCTATTGAGTTGCCTTTCTATTTCTCTGATTTTGATATTATAAATTTGTGTAAATTACTCTTTTAATTGTATGAACATGTATATTTTAGATGTTTCATGAAGCTCTAAGGACGATGCCAAGTAATAAATGGGCAGCTCAAGTACATGTTGGCATTAGTGAAATACTTCAAAACCGTGTTGGTATGCTTATTTTACTTATATACAATTTAATATGTGCACATTACTTTAAGGGCTCGAACTTTGTGATTCCTCTTCTTTCTACCTCTTTATGTTAGTTATTGCTGCTGCATAGTATTCAAAACCATGGTTGTAGCTCATGCACTTTTTGTGCTCCTTAAAACAAAGTCAAGCTGATTTTAGGTATCCATAAAAAAATAACCCCAAAATTTCTTTCTTCTTTATCAATAAGAATAACTGAGGACTGGTATAGAGGAGTTGAATATGTGTTTAAAATCTTGCAGTTTCTGCTGAAAAGCTCCAAGCACTTCTTCTGGCAGATTTAATGATGTCTATACTAGGGGTAAACTGGTTGTCGAATCAAATACAGTTGCAGCATGACCAAGAAATTATTCCAGTTGACAAGTAAGAACTTTTTTTTTGGTTTTCTAGGTGAACCCCTTTTAAGTGGTTGCTTTATATTTACATGAAATTCACATCCTTGTAGGTTTGTTTTTCTTGTACTGGAGTCATCAAGGGTAGAAGTTGCTGTTTTACTTAATGAGCTAGCCTACTTAAAATATGAACCTTCTAGCAGCTCTTCTGATGCATTGGGAATAATTATTCAAAAGCAGCAAAATTTGGCTATATCTTTTTCCTTGATAGAAAAGATTATCAAACTTTTGTCAAATGTTAGTGATTCAAAAGGTACCTTTATCTTTGCTTCTTATCTTGGTTTCAATCTTATATGGTATTTCTCAAGTACCTGTTCATCCTATTAATTGTTATTGATGATTTATGTTAATCTCTTGTTGATCTTTACCTACCTTATTATTGCTTTCTATTTGCAATAAGGAAAGTTAGGGTTCAAATACCTCAAAGTTATTTTTCTACTTATGTGTATTATTTATGACCACAATATTACATTATAATCCTTGTAATATATGTTAGTTATAACTAGGCCCGTAGTTTTTACACATAAGGAATGAAGGATGATGTTGTAGCATGAATGATGATGTGTGGATCAATTAATGAGTAGATGAATGGAAATTGATTTATCCTTCCATTCGAATGATTGCACAGATGGATGGATAGAATGATACATCCATTTATTGATGCTTTCACTTGTTCATATGCAAGGATACATTGAAGGGTGGATAATTAAATTTGATAAAAAGGAAATAATACCATTTTTTTCTGTAACTCTCACCCTCTTTTCTCTTTCATTCCGTCCATCTAACTTCTATTTCATATTTTTAGTGAAAAGGATTTAGTTTATTGAGGTTTCTTTTAAATAAGATTTTAATAATGATCTGTTTATCCTAGAGGGTGGATAGAAGAGGGAAAAGGATGAACAGTTGTGGAAAAGGATCAATTGTGGTAAAAAGGAAAGAAAGAGGGGAGTAAAGGAGGAAAACAAAAGGAAAAAGATGAAAAGGAACTCACGTCGATCAGGCCGCAATCGCAATTCGTGGCCAGGCCACAAGTTGCGGCCTGGTAGGCCATGATTGCGAGCTCGCCGTTGTGGATGTTTGGGGTTATTGGCTTGTCGGAGAGTTTGGCTTGAGGAAAGAAAACTCTTTCTGTTTCATTTCAGATGGACAAAAAAAATGGGCCAAAACCCGGACACAACTATGATTCAAACTTGAAGTATAAACCAACTTGATGAAAAGAAATAAATTTAAAGGTTGCATATGGCATAATAATGACATGAAAAAGTCAATAATCTATATAAAATTGATTCATCTATTTTTTATAAAATAAGTAATGTAATTAATCAATAGATTTTTGTTTGAAAAGTGAATGCTAGTGTGACGTACAATGAATGTTAGTGCGACAAACAATGTATGTTTGTGCTAGTGCGACGAACAATGAACGTTAGCTCAGGAGGTGAACATTGGTGTTGAGGCGACAATTGTGGGTGTATAAATGTTGATGTTGTGGGTGGCCAAATGATGTTAGTAATGGGTGATATGCATGAGGAAATTCTTTATAAATTGTTTACGGCTACATGTAAGGAAATCCACAAGAAGATAATCCATATATGCATATTTATAACTTGTTAATCATTCCTTTATATCCTTCCCTCAGTTCACCTGATTTGTAAGGTAAAAAATGAGGGATAAATTGGAATTTTTTTGGATGAGTTATCCCTCCTTAGTGATGCATCCTTCCAACTAATCAATTGAAGAGACAAATATATGTATCCACCCATCCACTTATTCATTCGTAACTTATTTGTTCAAACTAACATTCTAAGTGAACAACTGAACAAATGCAAATATTTGAGTCCATCCATCTACTCATCCATTTGTTCTTTTACTTATTTGTCCAAACGAACAAACCCTTAGGTCCCTAGCACTGCCCCTAGCTCAAAGATATCATGTTAGTCCATCATGTTACAAATATACTCAATCCTAGTACCTCTCCTAAGGGCTTAGTTAACAAATATGATAATTTATCATTTGAGTAGATAAATGCCATGACAATTTCATTAGATTACACTCTCTCTATCTATCAAAGTGATAATCAATCTTTATGTTTTATGTGCTTCGATCAAAATTTCTTAGCACAGTCCTTTTATGTATTTGCAGATTCTCCTATCAAAGATAGCACTTTGACAAAGATGGTTTCAGGACTTGAGGAAACAATTAACTTGATTTTGGACTTTTTACAAGACTCTAAGGTTGATTTTATATGCTTCCTAGACTGAGACTTGAGTTTTGTGGTCTCCTTAATTTGGTTGATCTCAGTATCCACTTTATATTTCCTAGCTTGAGACTTCAATTTTATGGTTTCCTTAATTTGGTTAATCTTCAATAGGATCATGGTCAAAGAAAAGGTGATGATCTTTTAGCAGCAGTCAGGATAGTAGGAAGGTACGATTAACCTTTCATATATATATCTCTCATTATCTTAGCAACTCTAGTTTTCTTCATTTTCAGAAAGCAGAGTATTGTTTTCTTTGCTCTAATATGTTAGTTGGATCTTAATGTACTAACTAGATGAAAGTTATAAACTTCCACAAAGTTAACATCTACATGGTTATGATTTATAAAGATATTCTTATTGTTGTTGTTGTTGTGTTCTCAGAAATAAATAAATATTTAATTTCGAGTTGGCATGCTCCATGATTGATATATTGGTTTGGGGACTCATAGGATATAACCAAACAAGTGAATGTTGAGTTAGAAAACTTGAAAGCAAATTGGATCGATGTTGTCATGTAAATGCAAGCGTTGTTGGTATGAGGTGCCGATGTCATTCAAAAGTTACCTTAACCTCATTCATGCATTTGTAGGTCAAGGTTAGAATTTCTCTTACTGTCTTATTTGATGCCTTTTCTTATCCTAGTGATTTGCTTGATGTTGGCGGTAATATAATTTTTATCAATAGTTTTATGCATGGTTTAAAATCTCATGCCTTTTCTTCCGATATAAGCGAAATATTTTATTTCGCCCGCAAACCGGCATAGACATGCCTTCTGTGTCGGCGCGCCTCGAGGCCCCATGGATGCATCGTGCTAGACCGATGATGCATCTAGACGTGTCGAGTTGGTCCGACGATGCAACATAGGCACGCCTCTGGTGCTGGCGCGCCTCAAGGTCGTGGACATGTCGCGCAAGCCTGGTGATGCGTCCAGATGTGTTGCGCGAGCCTAGCGACGTGCCCGGACGAGCAACGCTGACCCGGTGAACCATTTGGATGAGGCGCGAGAGCCTGGCGAAGCATTCGGACGTGTCGTGCGAGCCTACCAATGCGTTCGGACGCATTGTGCTGGCCCAACGACCCATCCAGATGCGTCGAATCGGGGCAGAGGCCACCACGGACACTTTGCGAGGAACAGGGGATAGGGACGAAGTTAATTAAAATAACTTAGGTTAATAATTTTAATCAACTCTTAGTTATGATTAAGATAATTTACATAGGCTTAATTAAAGTTTAATAAAATTATCTCATTTTTTTAAAATTATTTTATTTTTTATTTTTAAATATTTAGATTAAATTTTTGTTTTTAGTTAATATATTATATATTTAAAAAATCCTAAACTATATCGACACGACATGATACGGTACTGAAATTGTATCGTTCCAGTTCAGGACCGAAACCTCGACGTGGGTCGAGATTTTAAACCTTGGTTTTATGGACCTTATAGAAAGATTGTGTGGATGGCTAGAGTGGTTATGTTTTTAGTTTTATTGCCAGAGCTCTTTATTTTCTACATATCTGTGCACACACAAGATTAAGTTTCTGAATTTGATGAGTGTTCCAGCTACCTTGCTGAGGTACCCATTGCATGCAAGGAAAAGACTCGAGCTTTGTTGGGATATCTTCTGTCAGTTGAAGGGCAAGATGAAGCAAGGTTTAACTATCTTCTCGCTATACCGTGTTGTGAACTTAAGAATTATTTAGTTTCATTGCTGATAGTAGTTATCTTTTACCACTGTGGTTTAGTCCCTTCTATTCCGTCTGCTTCTTGCTTCCGTGGTTGTGCCAAATAACAATGCATATTGATGGGTGCAAGGCCTTGGCTTCAGCTGGGGGACATAGAGAGGTATACTGGTTTCTTCATACTAGTTAAAATATTTTTATTATTTTCCTTATTCATTCAGCCGTGTTTACTTTCTTAGAAAAAAAAACAAGAATAAATGAAGAGATAAGATTTTTACTTTGTTGAAGGAAAATTGAAGGGAAAGAAAGTGGGAGAATAATTCTTTTCTTTCTCCTCAAAATTGGACAGATCCAATCAGAAGAAATTCTCATCAAGTGTCCATGTACCCTTTCCCTAGCTGCAGCCTTGACCTCTGACCCTTGACTTTGAGCCTGCTCGTCGCCTTTGCTGCAACTGTACATTTTCTACATTCATAAAATAATAAGGGTAAGATCGGAATTTAACTTTTCCTTATGTCTGTCCCTTTAGGAAATACAGTTGTAGAAAAATCATCCCCCCCCCCTCCTTTCCCATCCTTCTATTTTCTATCCTGATCTCTTCTTTCTATAGTGTCCTCTAAGCCTACAAGGAAGCACAATTTTAATTTTGTTTACTTGGGATATTATGGGAAAACAATTAAGTGTGTTTAGGTTTTTGCATTGTTCTTATTCTATTGCAATGTGCAAAGAACAGTCAGTGGTTCTCTAGTTTTGCTGTGTTTGGTTGACTATACTATGATCCAGTTAACTACAGTTCAGGACTCCTACTTCAATCCAATATTTTTGTAGCACCTTTAAATGTTATTCATATATTTTCCTGCCTCTACCACTGGAGGCTGCCATTTCTTTGATTCTATTGTTGATGCATGCATCTTGGACTCAATTTTATTCTTCCGTCATTTCCACTCACAGCCACTGGATGACCAATGTTCACACATCTTTATTGTTCACAGTACAATGATAACAATCCATATATTGATCCTCTCTTTCGACCTGCATCAGTAGAAAGTTCTACATCGCTTTGGTATTATGGAATTAATAAATTTACTGATTTTTTAGAAGTTCAGCTTGCAGGCTTACACATTAAAAGACATACCCGTATTTTGTGCAATGACATGACAATGAAATGAACATTCTAGGTCTCATTTTGAACTTCGGAACCTCTTCATTGAAGTCATATGGGTTCACAAACTTCCTGTTATTTTATATGATACTTGCTAATATAACTATACTGCATCAGCCTTATGTTTGATCATCTGAACTTTAAGATTAATATCACCTTGCTTTATTTTTCAATTCAGTACTTTTTGAGATAAGATATGTTTTTCCATCTTGTCAGATTGTGGAATGTCTAGTGAATATGGTTGGAAGTAATGGCCAAATAGTCAATGACAAGGATACAGTGTTCTTGGCTTGTGATATCATCATGAATCTCTTATTAAATGTAAGTCAGGGCCAAATCATTTGTGGCTTGCAGCTGGTAATTTCTTTTTTTTTTCAGTTAATTTGATTTTCTGGATTACTTTTTGACAGAGAAAGGAACTCAAAGATTGGATAGAGTGGTCCGATTTTATTAATCTATTACATGCATTAATCTTTTGGAATGGTAATTTTCTTATCTCCAAGTATTTTAATAACCCTTAAATATGAATTATCTATGGGCCAAAGATATGCTTATTGCAGCATCTACGATTTTCTTTTTGGTATAATTTTGTGTTTCCTCTTAGCTGTATTTTTTGAATAGTGAAGTTTAAAAGTGAATCTTGAAGAAACCCAATCACCTATCCATCTCATATTTTCTTACATTCAGATTATTCTTTTTGGTAAATGGCCTTAACAGCCAGCTGTTGTTTGGTTGTGAGACCTTGCAAAATTTCCTTTCTCAAGGTATGCCATCTGAAGTGAAAACGTCTGTTATTTTAATCATTTCAGTTAAATCCGATGTAGCAAGAAAAACTTTAGTTAACAACTCGAGATTAACTATCAGTCATTTAATGATGACACATTAATATCATAGTCAGACAGGTTGGTTTTTTGTTACATGTTCTTTGAATGGGTCAAAGTATACTATTTCAACACAAGATTTAAATATTTTACAAGTTGGTGTTGGTGATGATTTGTCAAATTCTCAAGGGATGTTATGTTTTTAAAAGTTCAAATATCGTTGGAACTTCCTCCACTAACATAGCACACAATGTTCATCCTTTCTTTTTGTAGTGTTTATTTATCACCTGGTTTTAGTAGTGCTTGCTTTATATTTAGAACTTGTTTTGTATCCAAAATAGTAATAAGCTGTTTTTGCTCTGTGTTCTCTAAGAACACTGCAAGGACCCATCGGTTATGATGATGGCTTCAAGCATCTGCTGCTTGGTGTTGGACTTAACATCAGAGGAGTCTCTTCTAAACCAATCAAGTTTCGACCAAAGTTCTCTCGAGAAGCTGTCTCATCTTATTGCCAGAAGTTTAAATCAGGTAGACTTATCTTCTGTTGATTTCCAGACATCTGGTTGATTTCTTAAATCATATTCGGCTTTGCGTAGGGTGAGCTGAAGGAGTATTTGAAAGATCATTCAGATCTCCATCAAATTATTATTGCAGGTTTGTTAAATAGTTGCTATAGCAATTTAGTTCAGCTTCTGCCTTTTACTCAACTTGATGCTTCAGCTTCTTATAAAGATCTTTTTTTTTCTGTTAACAACTTGCAGGGTACTACGATTGGGCCGATCGTTTCCCTTCGGTTAGAAATGCTGTCGAGAACTCATAAATAAGCACTTGTAAGATTTTGTTGTTCTCCCATGTATATGCACATATAGTATTTATCTCCAAATAACTCAAAGTTACTTTTTTTCGATGCATCGTCAAATTTTCTACTGATCCGATGCAAATCCGAATCCGACTTGAATTCCAATTTAAGCCATTCAAAATTTAAGCCAACTCAAACTTTAAATCCCAATTAATCCTGATCGATCCGAATTTGATCTAAATTAATTGATTTGAATTTAAGCCAATTCAAAATCCCGAACTCGAACTTAAAAGTCTCAATCTCTAATATGAATTTTTTTTGGGATTGGGTCAGGTCGGGGTTGGTGGGTTAGATCAATTTTTGACACTCTTAGTGTAAATGCCAAATTGCTCGTGAGCTTGGTTTTAAAAAAATTTATTTGATTTTGTTCAATTAAATTAACAAATTCAAGTTTAATAATATTTAATTTGTGAGTTTATAAATATTTATTTAGATTTTAGAGATTTGTAAACTTGTGAATATATCATTGTTTGTAATCTTTATGTATTGTTAAGAATTCTTATTGATTGTGATCTTGTGAATATATCATTGATTGTAATCTTTATGTTATGTATTGTTAGAACTATTAAGTGTTAAGGATTTGTAATTGACGCTTTAAGTTGTTTAATTTTTATGAGCTTAAACTTGAGCTTGTTTAACGATTTAAAAATTATATATTAACGAACTGAGCTTAAATTAAGTTCGTTTAATTTTTAAACAAATTATTTTTGAACTAAACTCGAGCTTAATAATTGAAACTCAAACCAAACTCGAATCGAGTTAGAGCTTATAGAAAAATCAGCTAAGTCAAGGTTGAATCTCTCACTGTTTGATTCAGCTTATTCAATTACACCCCTAATTATGTTGTGTCAAGGGTAAGTTGGCTTGATTGTGTATTGGGACTTGGCCTGACTTGTGTCGAGGGTTAGGTTGGACAAGGTTGTATCGAGATCGTGCTAGGCCCAACACACAACATTGTCACGAGTGTGATGCGACGCTATGTACTTAGCCCAATTAGATAAAAAGAAGAAAAAAATCTTTAAGAATTAGAATTTTTTTTTAAAAAAATCATAAATAAAAAATCTTGCTATTATTTTTAGATATGTTAATATTTATTATTATTTTCATTTTTGTAAAAGAGGGTTACCTGATCATGATTGAAAGGGAGGGACGATGAAGTCGAGGTAATGCTTCTATAATGATGGTCAATTATAATTTTTCAATTTACTTTTTTATATAATAATCATAGAATCGATTGTGTGAAAATTTAAAATGATAAATTTTATTTTTTTAAAGAATAGGAGGACGATCCTATGCCAAGCTGCCGACCTAGAGTCGTGGCCCGAGCCCAATATAGCCAGCACGAACCCGTGATAGATTGGCCTAGGCCCATGCCATGCCTAGTATGATTCGTGCTAGTAGATTAGGCCAGTCTAACTCTGTAAGAAACGGGCCGACCGGGTTCGGGCCATGCCTGGTCCGGTCTGGTCATTTTTACATTTCTACCCCTTTAAATAACTGATAATTGCAGACGGAGCCAGCGTCATTCCTCCTCTCTCTCTGCGTTACTTCTCCAAGAGAAAAAAAACCCTAGCCGAAGGCTGCGCCGCTGCGTTACCAATCTCCCTTCCTGCTCTTCGACCTCACCTCATGGCGGTGCTGCAGTTCTTCCCTCCTTCCTCGCCCGTCGTCTCCGCCAAGCTCCACGCCGTCGTCCTCTTCAACATCTGCGACTGCTACGTCCGCCGCCCCGACCAGGCCGACCGCGTGATCGGAACCCTCCTCGGTTCTGTTTCTGATGGCGTCGTCGAGATCAAAAACTCCTACGCGGTTCCTCACAACGAATCCGCCGACCAGGTTCGCTCCTTAATTCGCCATCGTTTTTTTCCGTCAATGCCGAGGACAAGCTATGGTAGATCTGGCATTAATGGATATCGTGCAAGAGATGATTTCATTACTATTACTTTATCAATATCACTTTATACCCATACGGTCAAATACAATTTGTCCTAGCTAGATAACAACTAGCTACTTAAGCCATGTATGTCTTTACTGTGGCAGATGCTATGGTATTACGTATCGAATTCTTCTTCTCTATGCTCTAACGTGGTCAGATAGTTTCGTGTCGGACTGCCACAATTTGTTTCTTCTGCTCGCTTTAATTCTCCTGCATGATCAAATGTGCTATGGTCTTCCCACATCGTCTGTAAATAAGTTAACTGTTAGCAGTCAAAGTAGATAATAATAGTATGCTTCTAAGTGGCCTCAGTTTTCCTTGAGAAGTATCAATAATGGCCTTAACTCCTAAATTGATGATGATGTTTTTCAATGTTTTAGCTGCATATTGCTATTCTGGAATGGACCTTATGTAATTGCAGAAGAGGAAATGCTATGTTACCCTCCAAGTGCATGATATGTTCTACAAGGCAGCATATTCTCATATCCGTATAGTTGCTATGTTAAAAGC
This sequence comes from Curcuma longa, assembly GCF_044706935.1. NCBI lineage: Eukaryota > Viridiplantae > Streptophyta > Magnoliopsida > Zingiberales > Zingiberaceae > Curcuma > Curcuma longa. Next base: position 750,873 of record NC_133862.1, on the reverse strand, counting down.
CAATATAATATTATTGTTGAAGCATACATCAAGATTTATTAGCAGAAGAGGTTGAGCCTTGAAGACTAGGATATGGCTAAAATGTATGCATTTTTGGTTCATGAAAGCTGTTTCTTGTTTATGTTCTCCAAAAAGGTAAAAAAAAATTGAAAATTAGAAAAAAAAACATTTCATCAACCTTTTGACACCATTTTGTTATAAAGTGTTTTTTTTTAATACTGAAGATGCTTGATCTTCAAAAATAGGTAACGGATTAATATAAAATGTTGAAAATGAAATAAATCTGGTAATGACAAGAGAAAGATGTTTTGATTTTCTGTAAATAAACACATTTATTCAAGCAGTTCACCAAGGGGCCTCTGTGCATCATTAGTTACAAGGGGTCTAAACTACTTGATATGGAACAGGGGATAAACAATCTCACATGGAGAATGTAGTGCACACAGAATTTGAAATTTCATTAATTAGAAAATCCATTATCCAGAGGGGGTGGAGGTCCCTTTTAAAAATCCCTGCATTTATTTATTCTCCTAAAAAATAGGCAAGAAATAATCGCTTGCTTAATTTCTTGGTAAACAAAATAACTAGTTCCTAAAAGAATTTATCCTACTAAGATATGTTGTTTTTTCCTACCTCAAAATAAATCTTATGAATTTTATAAAACTTATAAAATCTAATACCTATTTTAGAAATTCCAAACTGAATCTTTCTATTCATAAACTGCATCATTGTTCCCTACCAAGGAGAACTTCATTCTAGGAGATTTTATGTATTTTTAAATAAGTTGGACATATTTCATTCTCTGAGTGATGTTGTTTAATCTCCCGTGCTGCATTTCTACCACATCAGTTGCTCCAAAGGACATTAACCACTGTTTTGTGCTGCATACTTTGTCTGCAGCTTAATAAGGGATAAGATATTATTGTAGCCAACCCCCAATAGTTGGGACTTTTGGCTCGTTTGTCATTGTTGTATTTTTTTCTTATAGATAAGCTGTTTTAATTTAGGTACAGCAACATAGCTTATCTTGACATTGACAATTTTACCTACTTAGCTAATGCACATGTGGAATTAAACCTGACAGCAAATCCACTTAAATACATTATTATTATGCTGAAACAAATGCACTACTCAGTCAACCCCAAACTGAGTGAGTGAGTCTTATTAAGAACTTTCAGTATGGACTTATTACCATTATGTATCTGATGATTAAAAACATCATACAAGCTTATGTTTTATTTATCTCTATTATAAACTGTCGGATTTCTCCTGTAACATCCATGAGTAAATTATTAATTTTCAAACTAATATTCTATAACCTTTTTCAAATTTAATTCAATGAATATTATTGCTTTGTAATTGGCCATTTCAAAATCCCGATTCAATGACTCATTGAGAATCTATAACAAATGTGATTGTCATGTTGCTTTGATTGATTTCAATTATTATTTTATCTCAAGTATTAGCAGAAAGACATTTATATGTTCTTTTTTAACCTCTACATTTATGATTGCTTTTCAACTTTTGATCTCAGGTTGCATTGGATGTCGATTACCATCGCAACATGTATTTGTCTCACCTAAAAGTGAATCCCAAGGAAGTACTTGTTGGATGGTAGGTTAGTCTATGGGTTTTTTATGTTATCATGTATATAATTTTCTTATTTAATAGTTTCTTAATTCTACACCTTTTTATTATTTAAAAATGGAATACAAAACCTATGATTTTTTTCACTGGTTACCATTCTTCACCTTTTTTGCATTAATTTAAAAATGGAATACAAAATTTATAGGTTAATTTTTCTGATAGTTACTGTCTTATGGGGATCATATACTCTCTAGATAGTGTCTTCTTAAGCTATTTATATGATCATATGGTTTTCTTCTTGGAAGCTTTTCATTTCCATCAAATAGTTCTTAGCCATTCCAACTAAAATTGACATGATTATTGCTTTAATTTTTTCTATACGGACAGGCATTCCTCTTCAAGTTAATAATGCACATTTTTAATTGCTCATTACATGTTTATCGAAAATAGGATATATTCTATTGTTAACACGATCACTGTTCCTTGGACATCATGTTCTGGATTCCTTGCCTCACTACAACAAACATTGGCTTTTTGTATCCTATACTGCTTCAACTTCATCTAATGTGATTGTGAACTATTGCTCCTGAGTAATTTATCTTTGTTTTAACATACTCTACCATTATTGTAAGATTTGACTTCACCATAATGCTTAGTTTACTTGGACGGGCGGATGAGTGAGGGAAAGGAATCAACTACGGAAAAATATCCTTGCAAGAAGAGAAGGGAAAAAGAAAATAATCCCTCAGGAAGAGAAAAGAATCTCTTGGGAAGATGGAAGACAAGGTGAAATGGAAGACAAACTTGAGAAGGAAGAGAAGGTCGTGCCGGGATGCCTGCCTCTCGCACTCACGAGAGGCCGTGAGCGCAAGCTGCTGTGCGGGGAATCCCGCCACTCGCGCTCGTGAGCAGCTGTGTGGGGACTCCCACAGCTCGTGCTTGCAAGCGGCTGTGCGGGGGCCTTGTCACAAGCGACCGTGCTGGGTTGGTTGCGCAGGGCCAGCGGAGATGACGCTACGGGAAGGAAGGGCCTTGTGCCCGATTTTGGGTGGATAAAAATCTGTTAACTAATCAATATGTGGACTGTTGATTATTTCATATCAAGTAAACGATGGAAAGGATAAATAATCCATCTTTCCTTGCAAAATAAACAATAGAAAATTTTCCATGCAGAAAACTTTCCTTAGTTTTTGAATCTGTCCTCCCAAGTAAATTGAGCATAAATGTTTTCTGTCAATATAACAAGATTTTGTCAACTTGTATTTTGTAACTAATCATGATTCTGTATTACCAACAATATCTTTGGTGCTTGGAACCAGCTGTTGTGGTGCTAATTTGTTCAATTCTAGTAGTTAGCTAAATCTGTTTAGTTCATGTCCTAATCGAAGGTTGAGTCACTGTCATGATTATTAACACTGAAGCAACTGGTAAAAGAGTTAGATTTTTCTCATCTTGAAAGCTACTGACGCCTCTTGCTATCCTAATCTCAGGTTTTCTACTGGTTTTGGTGTTTCTGGTGGGAGTGCATTGATACATGAATTCTATGTAAAAGAACTTAAAGAAGCACAGAGTTCCATTCCGCCTATCCATCTCACTGTTGATACTGGGTTCAAAAATGGGGAGGCATCCATAAAAGGTTATGTCTCTTCTAATTTGTCTCTTGGAGATAGACCACTTGCTGCACAATTTCAAGAAATTCCCTTGGATTTGAGGATGATCGAAGCAGAACGGGTTGGATGTACGATCCTTGACTTGAGTAGTTTAAATATTTTACATTTATCTTGTTACTGAAGTAGGACAGGCTGAATATTTGACCTTTGGGCTAGTCTAGTTTTACATTTTGCGATTTTATGCCGTTATTGGCCTGTCTAGAATACAAGTTAGTAATGCTATTTCTACAGTGAGAACATGGTATGATGTGTATCTACTTTGAGCTTGCTGATTCATGCCCTTTATATGTTTGCCCTTTTGGATGTTTTTGAATCAAATTCCATTAATGAATCATGACAGATGGAACATCTCAAACATAGGCAAAAACCATACAACTAAATGCAATGTCATGTGGAATAGCTTGACTGAATCAGTTTTTCTATGGTTTTAGGATTACGGTTCCAGGAAATGGTGCATTTATTAACTATTTGTTTGAACCATCCATATTCATTTACTCGAAAGCGCTGCTAAATAAGAATATTTTTAGCTATAGCCCCAAAAGATACATTTACTTTACATCTTCTAAATTTTGTGAGGATGTGTTTTCTCCTTTTTTATATTACGAAATTTTCTTACTTCATCTTTTGTTTATTTATTTCCTTTCTGTAATATGGATTTTTTTTTGCATCATTTATTCAGTACTAATAACAGAGCGGCATCCTTTCTGTAATATGGATTTTTCATTTGAACTACAAAGTAACTGCTTTCTGTTTTGGGTTTGCTAGTTGACATCTTGAAGACAACCGTCGTTGACAAGCTCCCCAATGATCTCGAAGGAATGGAAGCTTCAATGGAGAGATTGCACTCTCTGCTCGATGAGATTTACAAATATGTCGACGATGTCGTGGTAAGGGTCTCAACTGTCAATGGTCCTTGTACCTTTCCATCTGCAGGTATAAAATGTAGATTTTCTATGGTTTTCCAGGAGGGACGAGTAGCCCCAGATAACGATATCGGGAGATTTCTAGCGGACACATTGGCTTCAGTTCCAAGAATGTCTCCTGCAGCTTTTGACAAGGTCTTCAATGACAAGATTCAGGTGAAATCTCCTTCCAAAATCATAGTTGTTTTTGTCTTCCAAATGTTTGTATCCTTTACAAGATGCATATCAAGTGTTTCCTGCAACCAGATAAATGCACCTGCATTTGTTTTCGTCCCACTGGAATTATTACAGACCGTCAATTTTCTTTGTTACAGGACAATCTCGCTTTAGTTTACTTGTCGAGCCTCGTTAAAACGCAACTCGGCATTGCCGAAAAGCTGAATACGGCCGCTCAGATATTGTAAAGCATCACCGGTTTTGCGACGAAGATGGCAGTGTCTCAATGCAGGTTTGTGATGCTCTCTTGTTAATGGCGTGATGTTGAAGTTGTCCTAGTTATCGACATTGCTATTTTCCGTCTTCAGTTTCGCTCCGATTGCCTGTGCTTCTTTACCAAGTAGATTCGATACCGTTTATATTCCATAGTATCGTTGTCGACGAGCTTGGCGAACTTGATTTACTAGCTTTGCAATCTTCCTAGTACACCATGACACATGACATGTTGATCTTTCTTATGTCTACAATTATGAATTTTTCATTAAGCTTAGGCATTGAGTGTCAATTAAATGAGTAGTCGATAGAAGGATTAGTTAAAACTAGAAGGTTGTAGACATGGAGAAGTTGGATGATGAAAGATGACAATGTCTTTGATGTAGGATTGTGTTGGTCGACTAGAGGGGATGAATGGATTGTAACTCAACAATTTATTAGTAACAAAGTGCATATCTGATCTAGTTTGCTTAAATATAAGTAGCAAAAATAAAACAACATTGATAATATGAATATTTAATGTAATTCTAAGTCTTAATCTACCATCATCATCCCTTGACGCTAGCCTATGCAAGGTTCTACATTTGAGGCTTAACTTTAAAGATGGTGTGGTCAAACCGGCCAACTTATTATGGGGCAGGTCAATCCTTAAAAATCCATCATATGATGGGATGGGACAAGGTCGGTCGGCTTGTCATCTTGGCATTTTAAAAAATCTTTAACCCAGCTCAAAGTGGATTGCGAGTTAGACAGATTAATTCATGATCTATTAAAAAATTATATATATATTCATGTAATTTTAAGTCTTAATCTTACTCAACGTATGATGTATAAATCTACCATCATTGTCCCCGGGACAATGGTGCAACAGTAGGACATTCGGATTGTGATCCAGAGATCCGCGGTTCGATCCTCAACTACGACGTATTTGTAGGAATTTTCTTTCAAATGGAGAACGCAATCAAGGACGTTGGACATCTGGATTGGCCGTTGTATGCGCTTTCCGATTTATCCTGGTGATCGATGGGAAATTTTCGTGAGACTGGACCGACTACTCCCAGAGATTGAGTCCATGAGACTAATTAGGATTTATCATTTTTTTTTTATAAATCTACCATCATCATCCCTTGACACTAGCTTATGTAAACTTCTACATTGGAGGCACAACTTTAAAGCTACTGTGGTCAAACCGGCCAACTTATGATGGGGCAGGCCAATCTTTAAAATTCCATTATATGATAGGGCAGGGTGGCGCAGGTCAGCTGGTTGCGTGTTAGGAAATTTCCAATTCAACTCAAGGCGGATTGTGAATTAGGCGGACTAGCTCACGATCTATTAAAAAGAACCATAATAAATTAAAAAGCACAAATGAGTCATGTTCACATGGTGATCTGGTTGTCGATTTTGTTGGATCATTTTGGAGTTTATTAGTCAATGATTTTATTTGGTCGGTCCATTTCTCCTTTCAAGATGTCTTTAAAACACTTCCGTTGAGGATCGTAAAAACGAATCGAACGTTTCTAAGCTTGATGTTCATTTAATGTGCGTAAGGGCATCCTTTGTTTTCATCGTCATTAAAAGGGTATTCCATCTTGAAAAAAATATCAAAAGGATGCTAATATCCCTAAAACACTCCTATTTTTAAGTTTTCGACTATGTAGTTGTAGTAATTTTGATCAAAATTATTTTAATTTACTCGAAATAGTAACTATGTGGTTATAGTTAAAATTGTTCTAAGATTTATCAAAACTACTCTAATTTAGTCAAAACTTAATCACCTGAATCTAAACTATTTGAATATTAGTTAAAAGTGCTCTAATTTGATTAAAATTAGTGCCACTTGATTAAAAGTGTTCAAATATGAATAAAAATTGCTCGATTTTGATCAAATACTATTGCGATTAAAACTGCTATAATAGAATAATTTTGATTAAAATTATTAAAATAAAACTGTTTTAAGTTAAAATTGATATAATATAAAATAGTTGACTAAAATGGTTTGAAGTACCATTTTAACAAAAAAAATGATCCCAATTAGTTTTATTGATTATCCTTAAAGATGACTGGTTCGGTCCCATGAAAATTTTTTATCGGCCACCAGGGTAAATTGGGAATTGCACGCAGCAGCCAGTCTAGACGTCCAGCATCTTTTGATTGCGCTCTCTATTTGAAAGAAAATTTTTATAAATATGTTGTAGCTAGGGATCGAACCGCATGTGCCTGGATGATAACCTGATTTGAAATACCATTTTAACGGGTGCCCTTGCTAAGTAATTAGCAAGAGAAAGAGAAGTTTAATTTGCAAGTTTGTTATTTATCCCCTCCTCTTGCAATCAAAGGCTTCCGCCACACAAACACTTACGCTCCGTTTACTTGGAGGGGCGGAAAGGAAAACTGAGGAAAGTTTTCCTCCGTAATTATCCATCCTCTGTTTACTTTTATAAATTTTGACGAGAGGAAAGAAATGGAATACATCTGCTGATACTTTTTCCCTCAAAAACCGTCTCTCCCAAATCGGGCGGAAAGCGAGAAAGGAAAGAAAAATTACCTTTTTCTCCCAAACTTACGCGCGACGAGCACGGCGGCCGCCGCGTCGACTACTCCGCCCGCGGCGACCTCGGCGCCTCCGGCTCCGACGACGGCACCGTGCAGCTGTGGGAACAGCGGTGCGGCGGCAGCGGGCGCGCGACGCCGTCATGCGCGGCCTTCGCCTGCACTCCGCGCCGGCGGGCCGGTCTGCGGCGTGGAGTTCGACCCGGAGGGCGGGCCGTGGGTCGCGGTGGGTAGCGCCGACTACAACGCGCGTACGTGTTCGGCGAGCAGGGCGGCCGCGGCGGGGGCTTCCGCATCTTTCTGTCTCGGCAGGCCAGGCGGCTCAGGAGATTTCTGCTTCTTCTTCCGCCTTCGTGGCTCCGCCGCATTGGGGTTTCTTGGAGATCGAGCACGGGGCCGGTTCCTGTTCGCGGCCGCCGTGCCATCGGTCGCCGTCGTCGGAGAAGGAGCCGCCGCGGCTCCTGTTCGCCGGCGATGAGGACGGCGAAGACAAGGATGACTTCGATGAAGATGGCTTCGCGGAGAAGAAGCTTCGGTGGGTATTTTAGACCATAAAAATAAATTTTATTTTCTTTCCTTTCGTCAGGTAAACGGATAAAGATGAGGATGGATTTTATCCACCTTCCCTCTCTTTTCCTTCTCCCTAGGTGTGTTTCATCCATCCGCCATCCACTCTTGCAAGTAAACATAGCCTTAGTATAAGAAGAGGATCGCTTAGAAGGATTAATCGTCATCTGAGCAATTAGATCGAGAGGATCGAGGTGAAAGTAAAGACATGACTAAATCAAGTATTCAACCACCTAGATGTGAAGGTTATTTCACGCTTTGGAAACCTAAAATGGAGGATTTTTTTTTTGAACTGATTTCAATATCATGTTCTCTATCAAATATGATTGTGAGATGCCCAGAGATACTGATGGAGAAAAACTTGAGTATCGTCAGACTAAGAAGCAATGGAAGAACTTCACTGCAAACGATAAAGTAAGTGGAAAGAAAAATGATATGCTACATGAAACTTGTAACATGAAATTCAACATGACACACTCAACTGCATGGATATGAACTCCACTGCATGGATGTGAGATCCACTGCATGAAGTATGTTATGTTGAATTTCATGCTACATTTTCATATAGCGTATCATTACTTAGAAAGAAAATAAATAGAGTCGGTTACAACTTTGCTATAGCTCCAAGTGATGGGCATGTGTAGATTGGTTTGGGTCGAGTTAGGTTGATGGGCTTGTTGGATCAACCTTACTCCTTCAGCCTTCAACTCACTTGATATCTTGAGTTCTTAATCTTTCACTTTAGTATAGGGACGACAATGGGTCATATTTGAATCAAATTTTATATCCTTTGTCTCCATTTACATTTATTATATTCATCTTCATTCTTATATCCATTAGAGGATTGGATATCCGTACTCTACCAAAATATCCTATTACAACCTATAATTATATTTTTTTCTTCCAAATTTGAATTATTTTGATTAAGTCATGAATATTTACCAAATTGTTATGAAAATAATAAGAAAAAAATTAACAAATTAATCCTCATAGAAGAAATAATAAAATATTAAAAATAATTTATTCCAATACTATCTTATAAAAATAGCATCTATTATGCTATATATTAATAATTTTATTCCTTCCATCTAATTATTATCATTCAACAAAAAGATATTAGAATTTAATTAAGATTAAAAAAATTAATATATATTATAATTTAATCGGATATACGGGTCAAGTATGGATAGAATTTTATCATATTCGTTTCCATATTTAAATTCAAAAATTCTATTATTTAATTAAGTCTACAAATTCTTTTCATATCCTTCTCCATTCTAACCGAGTATCAGATGTATGAATTCAAAAGAAATTATCATCCCTATTTCAACATCCATAATAAAATAAGTTTGACAAGCTTATGCAGCTACACACTCAGAAACAAATTAGAATCATAAAATAAGTTTGATTGAAAACTTTTTTCAAACACATCTTAGTATTCCAAAATAATGTGAGCTAAGCATGCATGGCCTCGTGAACATGCCCTTTGAAATAATTAAGGGTTTTCAAAGCACCACCCCTAACGCCGGCCAACTTGATGTTTACTAAGGGAGAAAGGAAGAAAGGAAGGAAGGGAGGAGCATTATGCTCGGTTTGGATGAAGTGAAAGAAGGTTGATTAACGTAAAGTAAGGAAGGAAAAAAAGAAGGGAAGTAAAATATAAGTAATGATAGATAACATGAAAAATTATAGCATGAATGTAACATGACACACTCAATACAAGTGGGTCCCATTGATATGCAGTGGGACCCACATTCATGCATTGAGTGTGTCATACTACATTCATGCTACAATTTTCATGCTACCTATCATTACTCGTAAAATATTTATGTTTTCCTTGTTTGGAAAGGATAGAAGGTTCATTAACATAATATGTGTTATTTTATTTGAGAGAAAAAGAAGGGGAATGAATATTAAATGTATAAAGTTATAAACATATCCTTACTTTTTTAAAAAAAAATAACGTATATAGAGAATAGGATGGAAAACTATAAAATTCTGTCAATATTGCATATAAAAAGTTGGGATACATAAGGTCCTAAAATGGACAACGTATATATATTTTTTGGATAAGTCTATGTTATTAGAGAAGAAGAAAAAGAAAATTATGGTTATTTGTCTCTGTCCTCTTGAGTCTTGTCCTGGAAAAGATTTGCAACGAGGATCGACGCAGACGTTGACATCGTGAAGTACGAGTGACCACTCTAGGCGGTGATGGCCTACATTGTGTGAGGAGTGACGGCGCAATGCCAAGATATCTAAATAGATGAATTAATTTGAGGATTAATATTTTAAAATAAGGATAAAATTGAAATAAAATATTTTTGAGTTTCTTTTTTCCTTCTTTACGTCCCAAATCGGAGTATAAAAAATTCTAACGATTTATATATATATAATGATAAATTTTACCCTTCTCTTCTTTAACTCACTTCATCTCAAACAAGGATCAAAATTTTTCTTTTCCTTATTTACCCTCTTCTTCTCTTCCCTCATCTCCTTCCAAATAAAGCGTTAATCATGCTTCCAAATAAAGCATTAATCATGCTTTAATTTCATCCTCACCTCCTTCCAAATAAAGCGTTAATCATGCTTTCACGGAGCTGCATCTTTCAGCTGTATACTCGTTCAATTTGATAGTCAACGCAAGGAACATGAATTAATCTCTTTTTTTTGGCATCATCGTTCATGCTCTAAGAACATGTGTTTCTTGATCTGTGCATTTATAGCAGTGTTCCGACAGGAAACCATTTTGGAGTTATTAGTTAATCAATTTGTCCGATCGGTCCGTTTCACTAAATTACTCCTAATCTATTATTGTCGTAGTGACTTTGATTAAATTTATATCAATATTAATTGAAATGGTTCAAATATTCATTAAAATGTATCTTAATTTAAATAAAATTGATCAAATAGTATTTAGAGTTATTTTGATTAAAATTAATATAATTAAAATAATTTTGATTAAAATTAAAAGGTGTTCCGGCCAAATACCGTTTGTTGATTTCTTCCCTGGTGATCTTGTTTTGTTCGGTGGAGAAGTGCCGCCACTTTTGCCGGATGGGTCGGGCGCCGGGGGAGGATGTTAAGCCGATGTTCCATGACGGTGCGGGCGATGCCAGTGATCTCCGAGGCAGTCCAGGCGAAGATGTTCTGATTTTTGGTCAAGCAACTGACCAATTGTTCCCCTTAGCTCGGAGGGTAAATCTGCTGCTATCTGGGTAACCCATTCTGGGTACTCGGGGACAATCTGCACACTGACCTTCTTGGGAAGGAGCCGAGCAGGAAGACAATCTGCACATTGACCTTCTCGGGAAGGAGTCGAGCAGGATCTGCTTCTTGGGCGGCGTGCACTTTCACTGATGGCTTCCTCTTCACAGCTCAGAGGTCAGTTTGGACCATGTCGATGTAGCACCTTCAAGCCACACCTTGATCTCCTCTGACCGAGCCGACCTGATTATGAACAGGAAATTTCATTTTTTGGTGATATGTGGAGACGACCGCCTCAAAAGAACTAAGGGCTGGTCTGTCCAGGATGACGTTGTAGGCGGAAGGAGCGTCCACGACGGTGAAGAGCGTCATACGGGTTCTCCTAAGGGGCTCCTCTCCAAGAGACAAGGGCAACTGTACTTGCCCAAGGGGTTGGACCTCGTGCCCAAAAAATCCGAAAAGAGAAGTTGTCATGGGTAGCAGCTGTTCCGCGCCGATTTGCATGCGGTCAAAGGCGTCCTTGTAGAGGACGTTGACCGAGCTTCCGGTATCAACAAAAATGCAGGCTACCTCATAGTTAGCAATGGTGGCCCTGACGACCAACGCGTCATCGTGGGGGAGGGATACTCCCTCCAGATCTGGAGGCCCAAAGGAGATGGACGGGCCTGTCGCCGGGGTGGAGCCGGAGCCTATGCCATAAGACTCCAATCGACGCGCGTGAGCCTTACGAGCTCGATTGGAATCCCCATCGGTAGAGCTTCCAGCGATCATGTTGATGGTGCCTCGGTGAGGTATGTTGCTGGGGGGTCCCGGGGGTCCTGGCGCTCCTCAAGATGCGGTGCTGGCGGCGGCATGCGCTCACGTCGTCGGTCGTCCTGGGTCGGGTATCGGTTACCGGCAGGGGCTGGCTGCTGTTCTTCTAGAGGCTCAGACCTAGGGGCTGGACTAGGACGTCTGGGCATGGTCCGGCGGCCCTGGTCTCCCTCCCGCCGTGGTTGCCTGCCAAGCGATTTCCTCCTGGGGGAGGGTTCACCCGGGCGTGCTGTCGGTTTGCGATGACCCGATTGATTTCTTCGGCCAGCTGTCGGCATTCCTGCGTGCTGTGGGTGGTGGACTGGTGGAAGACGCAGAAACGAGTTGGCTGGCCATTCCCAGCAGGGTTCCTGTATTCGGTTGGGAGAGGAAAAGTATCCACCGCCTATACGACGCACTCCTCCCGTCGGGGCGGGGGATGTTGGAGAGGCCTCGAGGGGGGGGGGGGGGGGGGGGCGTCCTGGCGAGGAGGTGCAAGAGCTGGTCGTCGATCAGTTGTAGGGGCAGGGATGGTGTCGTTTCGGCGAGCGAGTTGAGTCTCTTCCAAGTAAATGTACTTGGAAGCACGATCGAGGAGCTTGGGATAACTAGGCAGAGGCTTTTTCACGAGGGAACGAAAGAAGTCTCCGTCCTGTAGCCCCTGAGTCAGGGCACTAGTCAGAATGTCAGAGGGGGCAGAGGGTACCTCCCATACGACTTCATTGAAGCGAAGCAAGTATTCCCGCAAGGTTTCCTTGGGTTTTTGCCTCATGGAAAAAAGAGTGAGAGGGGTCTTTTGATGAGAACTGGTGCAAGAAAATTTCCTTGAACTCCTCGAAGGAGTGGATGGAGGAAGGCGGTAGTCTTGAAAACCACCATTGCGCTGATCCAGCCAAAGTGTTGAGGAAAAGACGGCAGGTTACTCCATCGGCGTACTAGTGGAGCAGCAACACATTTTCGAAGCGACCGAGGTGATCTTCAGGATCAGTAGACCCATTGTATTCTCCGACCTAGGGCAGGCGAAAATGACTAGGCAGTTCTTGCTCCAGGATTTCTTTGGAGAAAGGAGTCTTTTTCTCCTTCGCAAATAGCATAGGAGCCTTGCATTTACGATCGTCACGCCGCTCCATGTTAGGAAGTATACTGAAAAGACTTGCTCTTTTGTATATAAACATTTATGAAATAAAGTATTATGTTTTGGTCAAATGATTGCAATAGTGTATTTTGCAATAAAGTCCTCTTAATTTACATTTGTAGATAATTTGGTGTCTGTGAGACACAGAAGACCATGATTATCGGTCCCTTGTGAATTATAAACTAAGGCTCACAACCAAGATGACTTTAAACAAACCATCAGAAACGGTTGTAGTGTAATTCGGTGACTGTCTGTCTTGACTGTAGAATTACACTAGTGCACTTTGTGTGTATTGAGTAGGACCATTGAGGTTGTTCGATTTACACTGACTCGTAAATTGAACAAGACCTCTGTTATTATAATTATGCACTCTTAATCCCGATGTAATAAATGGGCACCTATACTTAGTAATTATTGCTTTGATTTACCAAAGGGTGAGATCTTTCCGTCAGATCAAATATTCTCGATAAGTTGGGTGATGATGCTATTTATACGGTGTGTCATTAATTATAGAAGGAATCCGTGTCCCAATAGGGCTGATGATGTCCCCTTGGAGAGCTCGTAAGGATTGTCAAGTCAAAACTTGCAAGTGGACTTGGTCCGGCTGACAATAAGGTTGAGTGGTACTATTCAAGGTCTTAGATGTCGATTATTGAGTTGTCAGTGAACTCAGATAATTGACGGACATACGATATCTTAAACATGGGGAGCAATACATAAAATAATAAGAAGGAACCTATAACGTAATTTGAGGATTAGATTGGTAGTGCAATAATGATCCTCTAATGGAATGGATCGTTATGGATGGATGTAGGTGTGTATTCGGAGTTGAATACGGGATCCAAAATCCATCAGAAGGTCAGATCTAATACCTCCTCGAGGTCCCCACTGTAGCCTAAAGACATCTTCAAAAGGATGCAATCAAACGGATGAGATTAGTTCTCAGCCGTCGGATGAGATTTAATCTCAACCGTTGGATGAGATTAGTTCTCGACCGTAGGATTAGTTAATGGATGAGATCAGTTTGTATCCGTGGGATTAGATCAAGTTGCATCCATTGGATCGAAATAAATAAAGAGGAATAAAAGAGAATAGATTAGAATCGTTGGATGATATTAAGTCGCGTCCGATGGACGAGATCTCTCCAGTTCGGTTTTAATTCTCTTTGGAAGGAAGAACCGGTTCATCAGGTGAACCAAGCATGGTTCATTGAACCACACGCCCAAATGATTTAATCAGGGCCATTGGATCAAGGGGATTAAGTTATATTAAAGAAGATTATATCGTAACCGTTAGATGAGATTAAGTTGCATCCGACGGATGAGATCTCTTCGGTTCGGTTTTATTTTCTTCTTCAATATAAAGTTGGTTCACGGATTGAACCAAATCACCATCCAAGATGGCTGGCCACTTAAGATAAGGTTTGAAATTATTTTTTAAATAATTCTGAAAAGATCTAACGGCTAGAAACCAAGTAAGACAATCTAAAGGCCAGGATTTAAGAAGTTTCTATAATTTCGAATTGGTTCGCGGAATCAATCAAAATTAAAGAAAAATTTTGAATTGGCAAAGAGAGCTTGGTCTTGGGCGTGAGGCTATAAAAGAGGGGGAGGGGATGGGCGGCAAGAGCATTCAAGAGATCAAGGATTACGAGATCGAATCGATTTCAGAATTCTCTCCTCTCTTCTCCTCTTCTCTTGGTGCCGCCGCCTCCCTCCCTCTTTTCTTCTTCTTTTTCTTCTTCCTCCGCCCCTTTCTTTCTTGCTCAAGGTGGCCGAACCTTTTCCTAAGGTTGGTGGCCGGATCCTGGAAAGAAGAAAAGAAAAGGCGAAACTGCTGCGAGAAGAAGCAAGGCGATCCAAGTCATCTTCATCCGGAAATTGCAATTCCTTTATTTCTGGAGGTCCGTTGTCCACCCAACGTCCAGGAAGAAGTTAGGAATACAGAGGAAGATTCCGAGGTCATCTAAAAGGTTCTGGTATGATTTATTTTCCGCAGTTTTTTTATACCTAGAACTAGTCGTAAACCGTAGTTAATAATTTAGGAATCGGCGATCCTGAAGGATCGATTGACTTAGTCTTTTGTAGACTTTGTCAATTGATCTAGGCGGGATAAAGTTCTATGCTTTTCGGAGTGGATAGAATCCGGAAACGCAGGACGGAGATCCAGATCGCCAACACTCCATACCAACATGAGGACCGTGTGAATCGGCCTCCGATGGGCCTTCCCCTCTGTTGGTGGATCCCATGGGCAACAAGACTTCCTCCACCGGGGAAGCCCTTTGGGTCCCCAACGGGATGTTGGTTGCTGGCACAAGAGGGGGTTGCATTTGAGCCCGTCGATGTACGGAGTCGACCACATCTTGAATCATTCCTCGCAGAGCTTCGCGAGATATGGCGATGAGTCCTTCCGGAGGCTGCTCCTCCGCAGGCTCACGATTGTTGATGGTGCGTCTGGTGTTGACCATCGTTACGTTCAGCTCAGAGTTCCCACAGACGGCGCCAATTTTGTTTCGGCCAAATACCGTCAACAGTCAATCCACCAGTCAAGGGAATGCCACCTCAATCTTTTGTGGGGCCCTCGGAGGATGGAAACCTGGAAGGATCAACACAAGCGAAGGGGTTAGAGGGTGCCGGGGAGTCCCGGCAAGCCACTCTGACGCTCAAGTTAGTTTTCGGCGAAGATAAGAGCAAGAAGAAGAATAGTAGTAGCTGTGTGTCAAAGTTTTTAGGTCCTCGAATCATACCTCTGTAGGAGTTGATATACCTATGAATAGAACATTCCTCCAGCCCACGTGGCAGACTATGGCCATAGCTAGGGGGACAGGATCTGCACTTTCGCCGCTGTTTGCACCAATAGGGAGGCGCTTGGAGAACCGAGGCAATATACCCCGTAGCCGCCATGCGATCCCATGTTCTTTTTGTCACTTAACTCTGGAGGGAAATCGGGCAGCATTATCGAGGTGGATCATGGGGGGCGCAGCTGTCATCCTGTCCCTATATGACGATTCGCATGGTTGGCTGTCTGTAGTTTGCTTGTTTGTTAACTGGAAGACTGGAGTTTGAGCTAGAAGGATGCCGGAGTGGGACGAGATTGTCCGGGACAGGTTGTAGACGGGATGACCCAGGAGAATGGGGCGCTGATAAGCGCTGATGAGGCAAAGTACCCGGGACCAGATGTATCTAGGTTTACTCGGGTACGCAGAGCTCCTGTACAGATAAGCCAGGTAGACCGGGCAGTTTACTGAAAGCTGCATGAACTGAGGAGTTAGCATATATACAAAAGGTAGAGTACTCGGGATGTGCCATGCAGTGGATTAGTCGAGTAAATGAGACGCATGCAAAGAGTCAGCCGGGCAGTCCGGGTTGTATTATGTGAGCCGACCGAGCAAAGGAGTTTGGTGCGCATTCGTGAGGCACAACTCCCGGGAAAAGCAAGGTCGAGGCCTAGCCGATCAGAGGAAATGCTTTCGAGACCTTGACCGGCTAGTCCGGGTAGTTTGATTAAACTAAGCCAGATAGGATGGACTATGCTGGTCTGAAAGCCGGGCCCAGTGGACAGGCCTGATAGACCAAAAGGAGGATATCTGGGTCTGGCCTTCAAGGCGAGGTTGACCAAAGACCCCCAGACCAACCAGGTTGAACCCCCCATTGACTCCTTCGCCACGTCGGATCGGGGCAAGACTCACCACATCAAAAGGTATTTAATTTTTTTTTTATGATTTAAGTGTTAATGTTTCACCCGATTAATATTAAAAGTAGACGATTCTAAAACACAATTTATGTACACTTAGAAGTCGACTTATAGAATATTCGTCTATATTAGAATTCAAAATATAATCTTTTTATTTATTCTCCTAAATATTTTACCATTGTACAAAAGCGGCCATAATGAGAGAGATCTATAATTGACAGTAAAAAGTGAAATCGTCATTTTGACGATCTCTCCAGACTACCTGAAAGAAGGTAAATCACAGAGACTTCACCCTTAACAATAATAACATCTATAGAGGTTGAGATATTCAGCGGGGTATTTTCATCTCCGTTAGAATTCGATTAAATTTATTGAAAGTAACACTCCTTTAAAAATAATTTACATGGTCCGTTGGAAGATGCTCAGGAATTTTCCTCCAAAATAGAGAGCGCAGTCAAAGGATGTTGGACATCTGGATTGGCCGCTGCGTGCATTTCCCGATTTACCCTGGTGATCGGTAGGAAACTTCTGTGGGGTTGGACCGATTATTTCAGGGATAGTCAATGAGGTTAATTGGGATTTAACTTTTTTTTTTCTAATGCTTCGTGTTGAAGTAAGTTTGCCTCTAAATTTATTTATTTTATTATTTTTATATTACAGAAAATAATATTACAAAAGTATCTAAATTTATGGATAAAACATTATTTCACTAAATTATATTTATATATATATATATTTTTTTAATTGGTGACGCAGAAGCTAAGTCGATTTAATGGAGTCCTGCAAAAAAAATCATTAAAATAACCTAAAACACTGGTCCATTGGAGTTTCTGATCAACATCAACTGATGGCTATAATTTTTAAAAATATAAATTATTAACATAAAAAAAACAAATGTTCAAATGCATAAACAATGATTATAGGATTTTGACATTGATATAACACCATGCCCTCTAACTTCTCTATCTTTAGCAATATATTGTTGCTAGTTTTCACATTACAGACCCCTAGTAATATTGGTTTTTTAGAAACAAAACCATGTTGGATTAACTTCTCTATTTTTAAAAATTGGGTGGTATTGGTTTTTGAATAGTAACCACCACAATGGTGTTGATTTTTGAAATCCAGAATTACCTTACTCTGAATATCCAAGAATTGCTCTTCAGGGTGGCGGTGTTTTTTGAAATCCAGTACCAAAGTGATGTTGGTTATTAAATAGTAGCACCACAGTAGTATTGATTTTTGAAATTCAATGAATGTTGATTATAAACTCTAAATCCTAAACCCTAAACAGTGAGGTCGCGTGCAACTACAAAACCCTAAACCTTATAAAATATCAAAAAATACAAATTAATGTGAAAGACAAACCTTAAATATGTGCAATAAATGAGGGCTACATTAGAACTAAATACATATATTTGTAGATGATCAAGAGGTTGAAATACCTTCTAACACTATTTTGAAACAGAAATATAGTTTATAATAAGGAGGGAGATGAGCTACATCAGTGTCGAGACACACGATGATAAGACAAAATTAAATCTTAAATTTGAATGTGAGAGGAAAAGTTTATCACTAGGTGTGTTTCGATGAAAATTCTTAACTCACTTGCCGTGAGATGAGAGTAGAACTAGATATGTAGGGTTTCTATTTTTGAAGTTTTTGACGATGAAAGAGATAGATCATTTTCGAAAGAAGATATTTGTTTTCATTATATATATATATATATATATATATATATATATATATATATATATATATATATACACGATTTTGATATTCTGCCGACTGCCTCGTGCGTGCCCATGCGCGACTCGTGATCCACCGTCTATCACGCGATCGTGAGTTGGATCTGACTGTCCAAAAGTGGGAATGCATAGTGTTTCACCCCCGCCCGACTCCCGTCGCTTCTAGGCGCCCTCACCTCGCTGTCCGATCACCGTCGGCTGCCGGACCGAGCCCGATCGATGCGCCACTCGCCAACGCGTCGGCCGGCATCGGATTCCGATCACAATCCGATCGGAATCCAACGTCGATCGACGCGCCAGCGAGTGACACGTCGATCGGGTCCGGTCGGCTGCCGACGGTGATCGAACGGCACGGTGAGGGCGGCTGGAAGCGACGGAAGTCGGCTATATCACGTACGGAGTCGCGCAGAATATCAATTTTATATATATATATATATATATATATATATATATATATATATATATATATATATATATATATATATATATATATATATATATATATATATATATATATATATTAGTTCTCTGCTGCGCGCCGCTTCGTCCGCTCCTCGTCCGCGACTGCCTACGTGGCTGGGAATTCCTCTCCGCGTCGCGTCCGCCGTGGCAAACTGGCCGAAACAACGAGAATTCCTCTCCGCTTCCTCCGTGGCGACGAGCTTAAATTTTTCTCGCGGCGCCCAAATTTAAGAATCCCGTTCCCAAATTTCCCTTCCCTGCCCGATTCCCAGATCTGCGCCCGAGAACACCGAGGCCGAAGACGCTGCCCGATCTGGGCCTTCGTCCGCCGCAAGAAGACCAAGAAGACGCCGCCGCCTCCTTCGCCTTCGTCCGCCGCTCGATCTGTGCCAGCGGGCCGCCGGTGAAGGCGAAGACCATCGACAAGCTGCACTCGCTGCAGAAGAAGAGGTCGGCGCCAACTACCCCCATCAAGGACGGCGCGCAGCAGGGCGATGCGACCTTCGCCACCATCTCCGAGGAGGAGCGCCAGAAGCTCTAGCTCCAATCCATCAGGTGAATATTAATTATCCACAATGGAGTCAAAGGAGAAGGATAAGGAGGAGGATACTGCTATTTAATGCTTCAATCGACCCCTTGCCCACAGAGCAAGAGCACACTGCGCCATGGCCTACGCCACCGCCGCTTGCTCCTACGCCACCAACATGGCAGCGAAGCCGGCCGCCAGGACCGCAGCCGCCGGCGCCGCTTCCCGCCGCCCCCTGGCCGCGGCGGTGCACTGCGTCTCGACGCCGCCGGAACTCGGTCGCCTGGTGGTGGAGCGGTTCGACCTCAAGGAGTACATGGCGGAGAAGGCCCGCAGGGTGAACGAGGCCCTGGAGCAGGCCGTGCCCCTCCGCCACCCGGAGCTCATCCACCGCTCCATGCGCCACTCCCTCCTCGCGGGCGGCAAGCGGGTCCGCCCGATCCTCGCCATCGCCGCCTGCGAGCTCGTCGGCGGAGGCGAGGCCGCCGCCATGCCCGTCGCCTGCGCCGCCGAGATGATCCACACCATGTCGCTGATCCACGACGACCTCCCCTGCATGGACAACGACGACCTGCGGCGCGGCCAGCCCACCAACCACGTCCTCTTCGGCGAGGACACCGCCATACTCGCCGGCGACGCCCTCCTCTCTTTCGCCTTCGAGCACGTCGCCGCCAACGCCGCCGGGGTGGCGCCGGAGCGCATCGTCCGCGCCGTACTCGAGCTCGGCAATTCCTTCGGATCCGAGGGCCTAGTGGCTGGCCAGGTTATCGATCGATCAAATTCCAAGATCTTCTCCTGAAATTTCTATTCAGAAATGAATAATTTTTCTTCTGAATTCGCAGATTGTGGACATTTCTTGCGAGGGGAAGGAAGTGGACATGGGCGTGTTGGAGTACATCCACATCCACAAGACGGCGCGGCTGCTGGAGGCGGCGGCGGTGTGCGGGGCGATCATGGGCGGCGGGGAGGAGGCGGAGGTGGAGCGGGTGCGGCGGTACGCGCGCAGCGTGGGGCTGCTGTTCCAGGTGGTGGACGACATCCTGGACGTGACGAAGACGTCGGAAGAGTTGGGGAAGACGGCGGGGAAGGACCTGGCCAGCGACAAGACCACCTACCCGAAGCTGCTCGGGCTGGACGGCGCCCGGGAATTCGCTCACACGCTGGTCCGCCAGGCCGAGGGGGAGCTCGCCGCCTTCGACGCCGCCCGGGCGGCGCCGCTCTACCACCTCGCCCGCTTCATAGCCACCCGCCACAGCTAAAGATATTATTGGGGGAAAATTGAGAAAGAGGACCCTATATTTTAAAAAATTATTTAAAGGGTCACCAAAATTATTATATTATTATTATTGATTCTAAAATGAGAAAGTAAATTGAAAAATTACAATTACAGTTAGGTGTTATAAGAGAGGGCATTATCTCAGCTTCATCGAGATTCGACTATTGTCCATTTCAATAAATCTGTTCTGTAATAACCAACTCTACTGTTTCTCAGGAGCGATAATCGAGATATCCCACTCTTATTTGTAAATGACTGGTTTAATAAAAAAAATAGTAAGCAACAAGAAAAATAGACAATGCAAACATGGATATCTTATATGATTCAAAGCTCTCAAATTCTTTGTATCCTGGGTTATAGTGCAATGACAAAGTGGTTTTGTAGTTAATCAAGTATCTATGAGCCAATTTTTAATTACGGTGCATTGCGGATTAATTTCTTTCAGTGGAAAAACAACTCTAGAATGTTGGCTATAGAATGATGCATTATTCGTGCTTTTCGATTTATTTATGCTAATAGAAAATTTTCATGAGATTGAATTGCAAGAACTAAATAATAAAATTAGAAAAAAATAAAAGCTCTCAAATTCTGAGAGAGTCGACTCTTAGAATTCTATTATCTTATTATTTTTAATGAAAAAAATAAATAAAGTAGACCTTTAGCTATAAAAAAATGACTACAAATTCAATAAGGAGAGCAATAAAATGTGCAATTTTAAACACCTTGTGCTAGCTTTGATGAGCTCCCTGTGCTTTTTTTTTATCTATAGCTTTCAAGTTGTCTCCAAATAAGTTTTGATATGTTGTTCTATATGATTCCAATCGACTGATTTCATGATCACATAAGCTTTTTACATGATAATAGATATTTCACTCGACTCAATCTTTTTATAGACAATTGATCTGCAAATCAAATAAAGTGTCTAACGTCAAAAAAAAATTCCTTTGTACCCTCCTTCATTCAGGTTGAGTATCGGATTCTTCATTGTGTTCAGAGGAAATTGTCATCCCTAACTCGAGACCTTACTTCTAGATTTTTCTTATCCACCAAAAGTTTCATTGAAACTTCTTCATCTGGTAAGAAATCTATCTTACTCTAGGTCTTTCTTATTTATTGGATATCTAATCAACCTTGATTTATAAGACTTTTAATCATCAAATACCTAATCACCTTTTACATATTTGGACTTCTCTAACAGCTAAGTATCAAGTCATCCTTAGCTAACTTAGACTTCGATGTGTTTACTTTTTAATTAATTAAATATAGATCAAGGCCCAAAATTTTTTAGAATAAAAAAATGATAATCTAAATTGACTCAATCCCTGAGTGACAAGGGCCACCAGGCTAAATCGGGAAGTAAAAGAAATTTTGAATTAGAATGTGACAACCTGGATGTCTCTGGCCCCGGGGATTTTAGAATAATCTCTATAAATAGGAGACTTAGATTCCATTAGAATAATCTATCATATCATCTTAACACAAAGTAGAGTTTGAACATTACATTTGTATGAATCATAGAAGGGTAATTTCTATGTCGAAAAGTGTTTCGATATTATGTTTGAATCTAATCATGTAACGATCTATCTATCTATCTATCTATATATCTCATCTTTGGGTATTTTTTGTTCATTAGGTGATAACATAAATTAGATTATTTGTAAATTGCAAATCACAAACAACATACTACTCCAAGAAGTGTTCTTGTTGTTAGGGTTGGATATCACTAGTGATAGTTTTGCAACGATCGACATACCCATACTTGTTCACAAGTAGATCGCACGGGGAATTCATCTATGACGATCATCGTAGTTTATCGATTGTGTTTGAATGTTAGCGAAGTTAGCTAAGTTATAATAATTGATCGAGCTAATATTAATTATATTATACATATTATACATATGAAGAACACAACAAATGAAGGTGGGTGTTTGTAATCTCTCTCACTCTCGTGCCTCCATTAAGGAAAAGGGGGTGCAAGCGTTGGGAAATTGATGCGGCCCAACATTGAAGGCCCAGGCCCAGGCCCAATTAAGGCCCAGGACAAGGCCCAATTACTTGGGCCAGCGCTGCTCGGCCTCGGAGTCCTCGCGATGGATGCCATGGCGGCCGCCAAGGCCGCGGTGAACTTCGGGTCGTCGGTGATCGCCGCCGTGACGGTCTCCGCCATCGGCGGCGGCTGCGGGAGGAGGCATCGCAAGTCCAGGGGCATCTGCTGCTGCTGTAACTTCCGGAGCAGGCCGGCGGTGGAGGAGGAGGACTGCGTGAGGTCGAGCATGACGGTGGGGAACGGCGCGCAGGCGGAGAGCGTGGCGGCGCCGCCCACTGCAGGGGAAGCAGCAGCGTAGTACGGGAAGGGGCACTGCTGCAGGCCCGCCATGATCGAGTCGCTCAGGCTGCTGCTGGCGGCGCCGGAGAGAATCATGGCGGAGGCTGCTGCGGTGGTGTTCGCCATGACGGCGGCCGTCGGAGGCAGAGGGTGGTTGTGGATGCCCTCGTACGTCGTCACCAGCACGCCTCTGTCCTCCGCGCACCTCTGCACCTACACACTCACAGTTTCTCCGATCACCACCGCCGCCGCCGCCGCCATCCATGGCGAAGGAGAGAGAAAATTTCTAAGATAAAGGACGCAGTACAGTACCTGCTTCCTCACCGGACAGCCGACGGCCATGGTACAGCGGTAGTAAGCACGAGGACAAGGATTCCCCTTCGCCATCTTCTGTCCGTACTTCCTCCATTGGCATCCATCGCCGATCTGAACATTAGCTTTTCTATTAATGGAACTTTCTATATCAATGTTAAAGATGATATATAAAAATAGCAGTTTATAATTAAAAAAATACTAGTCTGCGGTTCTTATCCTGCGTTCCCTATGCGCACCCATAGCTCTCGCTTCATCGTCTGGCCACCGTCGACCGTCGCATCATGTCCGATGGACGCATAGCTCATCGGTGCACAGTTCGGCGCCGGATTCCGGTCAGAATTTGGCTGGATTTCGACCGCGATTTGGTCGAAATTGGTCGTTCGACAGTGGCAGCCTATTTCCGATCGAATTCGTCGAATTCCAATCACTATCCGGTCGGAATCCGGTGCCAGACGGTGCACCCGTGAGTCGCGCTTCCATCGGGCGTGATGCGGCGGCCGGAGGTGGTTAGACGGCGAAGCGGGAGCGCCGGCAGCGGCGATAGATCGGATGATGCGCACGGGGAGCGCAGGATAAGGAGTCATAATTATTAAGATTATAATAATAATAATAAGAATTAGTCTTCGTCAATTATAATTAATTTGTGATAATCGGAGTCATAATTATATTTAACATTAATTACCATCGACGCGTCCGATCGCGCCCGAACTGAAACTCGAGCCCTCCGGCGAGGGAGCTCCGGCACTGCACCGACGTCGCTCTTGTCGTTCTCCTGCTGCACCAAGTTAGTCGGCGCCGCCGCCGCCGTCGTCGTCCTCGCCGTTTCATCATGATCTGGAAATGGTACTATCATTTCCGGGCTCCCTCCGGCATCCTTCAATTCGCATAACGACGCATCAAGCTCACGAAATCCATCGATCGATCTTCGATCGATCAACCAGCTAAAGCATAATAATTACCGGTTTCTCCGCTGCTCGACGGCGATCTCTCTGCCGCAGGAGATGAACCAGACGACTGTGCAGGGCTGCGTAGCGGCCGGCGAGCTGATCGAGCATGCTTTTCAGTCGCCGGTTCTCGTCTTGCACTCGCCTCAGCTCCACTTTAACCTCGATCACCTTGCTTTTGGTAGATTTCTCCTCCTCTACGACTCGACCAGTACCGGAAATCGTCGCCAGATTCAGCCCAATCTACAAAAACATCGATCGATATATCCACGCTTGCTTAATCACCTATACATACATATCTATCCACAGATCTACGTTACCCACATCGACGTCGGGGGAACAAGAACGGCGACGGCGGCGGAGGAGGAGGAGTTCCGGCGGCGCGGAGGTGGGCGTGGAACAGGAGAACAGATCCAGCTCCTTGACGGGCTCGCCTACAGCCGCGTCATGGAACGGGAACAGCGTCTTCGTCTCCATGGAGATCGATATATGAAGTGGATCAGACAAAGAAATTAAAGAAAGATGGGGAAGAGAGGAAGAGAAGGTTTATAACGATAGAGGAGAGGAAGTAGGTGATCAGATGAAGAAGAAGAGCAAATTAAAAGCATTTTTACAGATTATATATTGATTTTTAATTTCCTGCACGCCAATTTTATTGATTTTTTTTGTTTTTGTTTTTGTTTTGGTTAAAGTCGATTTGTTTGATCTAACAAAAGTCAAGAAAAGGGAAAAAGATAAGTCAGGGGGGAAGAAAATGAGCTTAAATGGTAGCCTTTTACGTTGGTGAGTCAGTCTCAATGGATGGTCATGAACTTAGACTTGTCTCACATGAAACTGCTTTAAATTATATCTCTAAGTACAACTTTTTGACTAAATGTCTCGTGCACGATGCATAACATATTTCGGTGATAAACAATGTCCGAGCTGAGTAGTTGAATTGGTTACGACGAGATAAATTTATTAAAGTAGGTCGGTAAGAATTGAATTTCAGTAAAACCGAGACAATACATTCCCCGTTATGATCAATTGTAGTCGTAAGGCTGACACAGTGTGGGACCGTTGAGGTAGCGGATTCCACCTTGCTAAAGCATGACACGAGCATTTCCTCGAATTTACCTAAACAGTCAATGAAAATTTTATGAGAGATCGAATTAATCACCTTCAGAATTAATAAATTCAAAAAATTGAATATCTAGATTATTAGTATATTATCATTTATATTTAAATAAAATTTATCATATTTTTTTAACTAATTGAAAATTTTATTAGTAGTTTAATTACAGGTTTATACTATTAATATTTGTTGGGTCCAAAATGATGTTCGTATCTCCACAATGACATGATATCGTCCACTTTGGGCCTAAGCCCTCAAATTTGTTCTTGGGCTCTCCCCAAAAGGACTCATGCCAATGGAGATATCTTCCATCCTTTTTAAACCCATGATATTTTCCATGTACTTTAGATGTGGGACTATATTTGCACCATTGCAACTCAACAATCCCCCCTCAAACAAAGGACCACAGGCCCCCCGGTCTGAATCCTCGGTCCACCAGGACTTTTTGTCCCTCGATCCACCTGACTTACTAGGACTTCCACCTAGCCGCAACTAGGACTTTTTGCCCCTCGGTCCACCCGACCTCTAGGACTTCTCATCTGGTGTCTGGTCCTCTTGATGACAAGCACCCACTTCTTTTGTTTAAGGTTCAAACCACATGGTTAGATTATGGATCATGGCTCATCCGGCGGTTAGTCCGGTGAAGAGTGGTCTCGCTCTGATACCACTTGTTGGGTCCAAAAGGATGTTCGTATCTCCACAATGACATGATATTGTCCACTTTGGGCCTAAGCCCTGATGGCTTTGTTCTTGGGCTCTCCCCAAAAGGCCTCATGCCAATGGAGATATCTTTAATCCTTTTTAAATAATGATTTTTTCATGTGCTTTAGATCTAATTTTGCACCAAATTTTAACAATATTTATAAATAAAGTTTATAAATAATTTTAATTTTTTATAATATGAAATTATTCATAATATATTAAAAAAATAAAAAATAATATATGTTATATGAATTAGATAGATATTTAACTAATCTATAAGGATAATAATATTGTTAGTTGAGTTTGATAAAGCAATTTAAATTTGGCTCAAATTCGATAGGATTTTTAATAAATAAGGTTGTTTTCTCCAAATTAAATGATAAAATTATCAATACTTTTAAGGGGTTTAAAATGAGGTTAATTTTACATTTTGATGATTTTAAAAATATAATATAGTGTTTTTGATAGTATTATTACCATAATTAGTAGATAATTCCCAACCTTTTAGACCCAAAACACAAAGTGGGTCCTACAAGCTGACCACATGTCAATGACATGAATAAATTAAAGGATGATTTGACTTGTAGATAAATCATCAGTTAATCTTTTTTTAAAATAATAATATCGAAACTTTATATCAGATTTAGTATTAAATTAAGATCAAAATAATAAGAAAATATATGAAAGAGTTTGTAGATAGAAAATAATATAAGGGCATGAGGTATTTGATAGGGATATTTGAATAAATATCTCTAAATATCAAATATCCTTCATTTAGAGGGGATATTTCTCAAGGCATTAAAAATCATCGAATAAAAAATTTTGTCCAATGATTTTTAATTATTATATTATAAAAAATAAAAATGAGAGTAAAAGATATTTGATTTGTGATATATTTTATTATAAAATTAATTAAGATATTTGAAAAAGGAGATATTTGATTGATAATGTGAATATAGAGATCATAAGTATTTAAAAAAAATATTTAGATCATTTGGATTCCTTAAGGGGAAAAAAACACCCTAATTTTCTCAAATTATTTTTTTAATTATAATAATTTTAATAAAAGTAACAATAGTTAAAAGATGGTTCACATTGTATGTCTTTCAATTCACAACTATCTTTTATTATTTATTATTATCTTAGATCTAAATTTTTCACTTAAATTCTGAATCGGTCAAGCATATTATAGCCACTATGAAATCATAGTTGTTACAACATGTGTAATAGCTACGATTTCGTAGTTGTTATAATGCATATTTAACTTATTCAAAAATATTTACGTTGTAGCAGTTGTAATTTCATAGTTGTTACAATATAGATTCAATCTTATTCACCTATCATTTACGTTGTACCAACTAAAAAATTGTATCTGCTATAACACATATTCAATCCTCTCACTTAATATTCATGTTGTAGTAGTTACAAAACTGTAACTTCTGTAATATGCCTAATCGATTCAGATTTAGATGGAAAATTTAAATGAGAGATAATAATAAGAATAGTATGAGATGACAGTTAAGTAATTGTATATAAGTTGTTGATGGAGTGGGATATTTTTAACCAACTGTAGTTTTTCGATATAAAAAGACAATAAACCAACTATAATTTTTTAATTTACTTCCTCAATGGTCGTGAGATCGAGTGTGACCCCTTTAATGATTTGAAGCAAAAAACATCTTTTTTATTTTTGTCCTAATAATTTTAGTGAAATAATTTTGATAATTAAGCATGTTTGATATTTTTAGGGTAGGCAAGTGGTATTAGAGACATTTTTTTTTTTTTTGCACGTGAGAAAACTTCATATTTTCATCGTGGTGGAAAAAGAAAGGCCACCGTTCAATAATAATAATAATATATAGATATACATCTTGATTTAAAATTCAATTATTGTGTAATAATAATAATAATAATAATAATAATAATAATAACACTCCACTCAAGATTTATATATATTTTATGATCGATTTTAGAACAATTTTAATACAACTTTATGAGAATTATTTTTTTATCCTTCAAGTTTCATCCTTCAAAACTTTCTCTCCTGATTTCTATAATAATATTCATCCCTATTCAAATTATAATAGATATTTTTTTTATAACTTAGGTTTTCAGTTGTTCGAACCGACTAATCCTTAAGGTGATTCATCTGACCTACAGAAATTTCCTATCGACTATCAGATTAAATCCGAAAAGTACTCACATTAAAATCACCAACAACCAACTTTCACAATTGATCCATCGTTGTACAACGTCATATCTGAATATTAGAATTGTAGATCCACAACCGCTCCGTTAGATGGTAGTCCAATCTACCCAAAAAAACATATATATGTCCGATCACCGTTGGCCACAATTTTGGACTCGTTGGAAGCGCAACTCGACGGCGCACACATTGGCATCGGATTCGCTCGGATTGTGGCCGGAATCCGGCCGGACGTGAAACGCGACAGAGACGCTGTTGGCCGATTCCGGCCGAAATCGGCCGGAATCCGGCCGAATCGCGGCCGAAGACCGGCCGCGGTCGACGCGCCCAGCGCCGGCGCGTCGACCGCGGCCGGTCTCCGGCCGCGATTCGGCGGATTCCGGCCGATTCGGCCGGAATCGGCCAACAGCGTCTGTTGGGCGATTCCGGCCGAAATCGGCCGGAGACCGGCCGAATCACGGCCGAGACCGGCCGCGGTCGACGCGCCGGCGCGGGCGCGTCGACCGCGGCCGGTCTCCGGCCGTGATTCGGCCGGAATCCGGCCGATTTCGGCCGGAATCGCCCAACAGACGCTCTGTCGCGTTTCTGGCCGGATCGGCCGGATTCCGGCCACAATCCGGCTGGAATCCGGGCCCGGCCGGAGCGCCGGCGAGTTGGCCTTCCAACGCATCCGGTCCGGTGGCCGTTGGTGGCCGGACGACGGTGAACAGTGGCGGAGAAGCGGCGAACGTCGGAGGAGAAACCGGCGTCCGTCCGCGCCCGTCGGACAAACCCCTGCGCGCCCGTCCGCGACGCCGGTTTCTCCTCCGACGTTCGCCGCTTCTCCGCCACTGTTCACCGTCGTCCGGCCACCAACGGCCACCGGACCGGATGCGTTGGAAGGCCAACTCGCCGGCGCTCCGGCCGGGCCCGGATTCCAGCCGGATTGTGGCCGGAATCCGGCCGAAATCCGGCCAGAAACGCGACAGAGCGTCTGTTGGGCGATTCCAGCCGAAATCGGCCGGATTTCGGCCGAATCACGGCCGGAGACCGGCCGCGGTCGACGCGCCCGGCGCCGGCGCGTCGACCGCGGCCGGTCTCCGGCCGTGATTCGGCCGGAATCCGGCCGATTTCGGCCGGAATCGCCCAACAGACGCTGTTGGCCGATTCCGGCCGAAATCGGCCGGAATCCGGCCGAATCGCGGCCGGAGACCGGCCGCGGTCGCAGCGCCGGCCGGAATCCGGCCAACAGCGTCTCTGTCGCGTTTCTGGCCGGATTCCGGCCGGATTCCGGCCACAATCCGGCCGGAATCCGATGCCAATGTGTGCGCCGTCGAGTTGCGCTTCCAACGAGTCCAAAATTGTGGACAACGGTGATCGGACGGCGACGAACGGCGACGATGAAGGGAGGAAGGTCGGCTGTCGCGTACGGCGTCGCGCGGCATTTGTCGCGCGGCAGAGAATTTCTATATATATATATATATATATATATATATATATATATATATATATATATATATATATATATGTATCGCATCCCATAATTTTTTCATCAAATATATATACCAGTTAAGAATTGAATTATAATACTCTAAAATCAATCAATGAATCTACAGTTGTATCATTTCTACATGGCTGAACAAAAGCTCCTAGAGTGCAACGTAAACGGTGAGCGTATGATATTTCTGATATAACAGTTAGGGATCAAATCTCATAAAAATTCATGATCTGTCATTCACTTCACCATGAGTCTTCTACCTTTGTATCTACATTTATTTTTTTTTCTATATTCACTTCATGAAGTGATAGATATTTTTTTCCGTAGGGCTGCACAGACACAGGCGGAGCCAGGTATTATCCTACCTGGGCTCTAGCCCGGGGGCCCAAAAGGGTTAAAGAGGAATTATAGTTTAAGTTTACTATAGATAAAATAAAAAATTTATGTGGAAGAGAAAGATAGCTTGGGTGCTTTCGATCAGTTCAGGATAAACTTGGAGGCTACAAAATTTCTGGCTCCGTCATTATGCACAGAATCTTTTACTTTTGTGGCAATATGCAATTAATGTAGAACATCTCTATATTAATATCGAACAGTCTCCGTAACATTTTCCTTGTTTTGACCGTTAACCACAGCCATTTATTTTGTCAAATTTTGCAAGATATTCAGATGGTGACAAGCGATTCACCTAAAGATTTTATTTATTTATTTTTAATTTAATTTATTTTATTAGCCTAAATTTGTCTTTTTCTTCCAAATAGTCTTGCAAGTGGAAGACCTAACTAGAGGCCGCTTAGGCTCCTCGATGGCGTTGCCTTGGCGTGATCATGATCTAACATAAAATGGCATTTGTCAAAGCATTAATTAATTTGGCTAAAATAATTAATTTAAACAATAGAAACAATGGCCACCTAAATAGTTTTGACTCATCTTAATTTCCTTGTACTAGCCTGCCCTAATCGACTTGATTAGCTTATCCTTGTCCGACGTGGCGAAATCCGATTGAACAAGTCGATTGAATCGAGACCTATATTCAAACTTAAGATTATTTAATGACCTATGTTAATGGTTATTAATGTTGGTGTAATTGTGTTCCAAGGGATAATTAAGACACCTTGATGTATTAGGTAAAGAGGTTAAGTTATTGCACAAACTAGAGTGGGGAGTGGGATAGCTAGAAATAGAACCTTGTCCTATTGTGTGAGTCACTTCTAATAAAAAAATCACTATAAAAATAAATTACTTTCGGAGATGGAGAAATCTATTTCTTTTTCTATTAGAAGAATAAAATGAAATAAGTGTTGATGCAATCATATCCAAGTAATATAATTTAGATGTTTGATAATTAACATTTGAGGTAAGGCTATTGAGATGAGATCTAACTTCTGACCGGATACAAGGTAAGGAAAGTCTAAGAAGATTGGGGATGAAATTTTTGACAAAAGGAAGTCAGTGCAAGTTGAAATGCAAGGGTGGATAAAGACGAGGAAGTTCTAGAAAATAGGAAGTTCATCTGACATTAGGTAATTTGGATCTTGAAGTGTTGGAGACGAAGTGTTGCCGTATTTTCTACCATTAAGAGACAATCTAAAGCAATAAGTAAACATCCAAAATAAAATTTTGCAATTGTAAAGTGGTTTCGCTTTCATTTCCATTTGTATTTTGTATTGTTTGTATTTGCTTGTAATAATAGGTGTTGTAAGAGACTTCTCGGTCTCCAAAAGGTATTTGAGAAAAAGAAGATCATAGTAGTAGTAGATCACTAGGCCTAGGTCTAGGAGTAATTATCTTGGGAGACAGTGAACTGAATAAAATTCATTTATTTTGTGCGATCGAAACTATTCACTCCTTTAGTTCACACGGATCTTAATAATAAGTATGTCAGAGATACAACACTAAAACAAGAAAGAAAACCTTACGAGAGTGCTCATGTAGTACATGAATGAGTGTAATTGAGTATTTGAGTTCTTATCAATTTCTTGTCTTCGAGGACCCTTTTGCTCTTCTATTCATAGCCTTCAAAGTAAGCATGGATAAGTTCCATGCAAGTATTTCTATTTGAATTCACTCAACTCAATTCTCCTCCAATCAAGGTGAGACACAATTACAAGCTCACCTTTGTTTGCTCGCGACTAATTCTAAAGATAGAAGGTTTTCTCTTTTAATTCATCTATCAAGTAAATCTGAAACACAACTTATACGTATAGGTTGACCTTTGTTTGCTCTCGCTATAACTTTTCCTGACTACTCGCTTGATGAATGATGACTTTTGTGAGCAAGCAAATGGCTCAAGTAACGACACTCCGCGACAAAATGGTCTTCCGAGTTGATCACCTTGATTGTCACTAGTTTAGAAGTAGCACTTGGACCTCACCCTTAATTCAACCTCTCGAATAAGAAGAGACACAAGGCCACACAAACTTTTTTGATAATCTAAATGCCCAGATTTTTCCTGATTGATTCTGAAGATAGACGGTCGTCTCTTTTGATTCGTCTATCGAATAAATCCGGAGCATAATTGTTTGCTCTCGCCGCTATAACTTTAATTTCCCTGGCTACTTGCTTGATGAATGATGACTTTTGTGAGGAAGCAATTGCATGGGTGCCAACATGTTGCCAACTGGGCATTCAACTGGATAACAGTGAGATTAGGCATGAAACATGCTTATGCATTGATTGATCTTGGAGACTTTAATTTGCATATATAATTTACAGGTATACAGATTCTTGTCTTGTCTTCTTCCTCTTCCCAACTTGGGAAGAATTTGTTCTGAGTGGTAGCTTTCGGTCACCACCTGTGTGCCCATCTTTCTTTCTGATCGATCGATCGATGGATGATGCCATCCAATGGCGGAGTCAAGGAATTTTGTAGCCTCTGGGCTAATCCCGATTTGATCGAAAGTCCTCAGACAATCTTCCTCTCTCACATATATTTTCTATTTTTTATAATAAATTTAAATGGTAGTTCTTTCTTTAAATCCGTCGGGCCCCCAGCTAAAGCTCCGGGTAGAATAATACCTGGCTCCGCCCTTCATGCTATCACCTTAATTCCAGGGACTGCCTAGCTATCTGTCTCATGAACTAAGACCTTGTTGCATCATTTTTCAGGAAGTGTATTGTTTTTTCCTTGATGCAATTTGTTTCCTTCGTCATTTTAAGTATTTAAATTTATGTTTATAAAAGGATGGAGATGTCGATAGAGATATTTTATGACGTAACGGAAACTATTGAATTCCGTTGATTCAAACATGAATATGAAAGTAATCTTCTAATTTCTAAATTTGTTGATTCTACTGAAGAATACTAGGAATTAGGAAAAGAAACTCATCGCTTTTCGAAAAAGAAGACGGCAAAAATATTATTAATCAATAAAATTATCTCAAAACTCTTAAATAGATACTTAAATAGACTCCAAACCCTAATTTGCAAAAGATAAAAATACCCTTAAATCTTAAAATCCAAAAAAATACTAAAAAAAGTAAATAAAATATTCATAGCCTCTAAAAAGACATTAAACGATGTCTGATTGCACCCGAAAGTGGGTGGTTATGGGTTCCATTGATAATGAATGTAGATATCTAAAAGAGCTCCGCGTATGAAAAAATAGAGCCTCGTACTGACACCCGAGTCAAAAGTTATGATTTTTGAAAGTTCGCTTTATAGGCTCCACATCACTTTACATAGGATATATATAAGAAAGATAGCTGAAATGAAGGAGAACGTAAGTGTTTAGGTTAGACATATTATATTATATAAAATTAAATATTAGGTTATGAATCGAAAATACAAGTAAAAGATGAGAAATCCGTTGTAAATTTGAAGATGTTATAAGATATATATACATGTGTAAGCGAGAATGAATAGGATAAAAAATATGCGTAAGAATACTAAAAAATGAAAATATTAAGGAAAAGATTAAAATTGCATCCATTGAAAAAAAATTCTAAGAGACGCATTTAAGACGATAAATAAATATTCAAATTAGACAATATTAGACCATGACAAATACACATATTAATTAAAGAAAAAATAAAAAGACTTAGATAATAATAATAAAATAAGATAAAATTTATTTAAATAAAAATCTATTAAAGGATCATATAAATGTATTTATATATAGCTGATCTTATTTAATAGGATAGAAATTTAATTTTTATTATTATTGTCATATGTAACGGTAATAGGTACGGTGGTTTCCTATATATGGAGGGTTCGATTTTCATGTAGGACAATCTTACGTCCACAATGCTCAAACTATTGGAACAACTAGAAGCTACTCATGCTTCCAGATTTATCAGATGAACAAATTAGGAGAAAAGATCGTCCACCTTCAAGACAAAGGCATTGTGTGCTTTGCAATGGTGCATAAGCTTAGAGTAGGGACAAAAGGAGAGAATATTTCTTTAGTCAATCCTCTTGTACACATGCAAAAACTACAAGTTTCAGGAATAAACATTTTTGAACAATACAAACAGACCTCTCTCTGTCTCTCTCTATGAACTTGTCCCACAAGACTTTGAAGAGGTAGGGGACCTAGCTAGAAAGCAACTCTTCTTTGTCTTCTTCTTTCTCCCTTCCCTTGTGACTACTGTGAAATATATAGCATCATTAATTAGACTTTAGACTCATAGCTAGGTCTGGTTAGTTTCTAGTCATCCTCTTCTTAGTTTGCATGTGTTGTGTTGGAAGCAAGTTATTCAATCACTCTCCACACAACTCTTAATTTGTCCTCTTCCAAATCCTTAAACCATTTTCTTTTTAATCCAAGAGTTTGATTAAATGATCACTCTACCTATCTATCATTTTGTTTATTGGACTGGGGAATACAAAATTACTTGCTTAGCAATTGCCCAAGAGAGCTGAACTAAGATAGTTAAGAGGCCGAACTGCTAATCGACTCTAGAGGAGCTAGTGTAAATCTTTATCTGTTGTTGCGTGATTCCGATTGGGATTGCTCGCGTCGAAGGAACGATCACGTAGGACGGAAAGCTCTTCGGATTCCACCAACCAAATCCTCCGATCGGTAGTGTTCCTTCTCTTCCTCTTCTCTCCGGCGCAGCACCTTTGGACTTGGACGCATCCACAGCGCTGCCTCTCCTCCTCGATCAAGGCTTTCCTCTCCCTATTAATAGGGAGAGGCCGCATCCTCCACGTTGTGCACTCCGTGACGAGCGTGGTGGTGGTGGGCAGTTACGGTAACTGCCTACAGCTAGTAGGTAGCTAGAATTGCAAGATAACTCGAAAGTTGAGTCGGAGCTCATGATAAATAGGATTTGTCCCATTTCTAATTATGATTAGAAGTTCGAATGGACGTCTGTTTCATTGGATGCAAGAGCTAGCTACACCACGTTACGACCAAAAATTAGTTGTTATCACTTTTCATTAATCTCGTGTCACTAAATGATCATTATTCGATCATTAACTACCTCTGTTGGATCAAAATACAAGTTAATTTTTTGCTTCTTGTCGCTTAATGATCATTATTTAACCATTAATTGTCTCTTGTGGCTTGAAACATAAGCTAAGATACATTGCAGTTTTTGCTTTGACTGGTTGCATACGAGTCAATTTAGTTTAGTACAATCCAAGTTCTAGCGTGCGCACACACACACGAGTAGAAGCCTCTCATCCAAGCATATTCATAACATTTCAAAGTTGTGATTCAACATAAACTAGCCTTCTTGCTATGAGACTTCCGATGTGAAACTATTGCCCCATTTTTCATTATTGGAGTCGACTTCGTCCATTTTTTATTCACTTTTCCGACATTTATATACGTCGATCGACACATTATTTCCGATAAGGGTGACGACTGAAAGCTCCTCTCAAACAATTGCTAGAACTAGAGATTAATGCAAGTACAAATTTGTCAAAATCAATGATAAAGATAGGAGAGACTTTGAGGCTCAAAAGTTTGACATGAAAAGGATCTCAAAGCCCTGATCATATACACAATAAAGAAAGAAAGAACGAACGAACGAACGAACAGGAACAATTTAATATTTAATACGCGCGACAAGGTAGCTTGAATCCATCAAACTGCACAAGGCATTTAATTTCTTTGTTCTTCATTCTGTTGGTGAGATTAAGACAGAGAGAAATGAACAAAATTAGGTATGCTTTGAAGTGGACATTGGAGAAGGATGTGTGGCTTTATGGCCCAATGTTTTCTCTTTTAAGGCATTGTGCTAGGGCTCGAAAGGTTTGTCATTGAGAATGCGGAAGGCTAAAAAAAAAAAAAAAAGGTGCTAGCCGTTCTAAACAAGCAAAGCGTAAAAGTCGGTCGCGGACAAGGCGGGAAAAGGGACCTTAAGTAGTCCTCCATGACCCACCCCTCCATATCCCCACAATGTGTTGTTTCGTCTCAATTATATTTGAGGTCCTCACCAAGTAAATGAATACGAGATCATCGGAGACGACTATGGCACACATTTGTTTAGAGATCAAGAGATTAGTTTTTAAAAAATAAGATATATAATTTAAAAAAATTTATAATAGATAAAATTAAAAATGAACATTTTTTTAAAAATAAATGAATATAAATAATATTAAAATATTAAAAAATATGGGTCCCAATAAAATTGAGCCCTAGGCATCTTAAGCTAGCACCAATCATGTACTCTAGATGTAAAGAATTTGCGAAATTTGTCGATTGTACTCGTGATAGTGGATGCTCAATCGATATCAATAGCAATGCGATCGGCAAGTTCTCCACCCTCAAATACAAATATAGAGATAGAAAATATTTTAGATGGGGGCAATGGTTGCGAAACTAAGTTAACTTCAAATTTTATTATCCACAAAGTTTTTTTTTGCCAAAATCATAATGATTAATTTACTTAGAATTAGTCAATTTTCGATGTGAGTCTTAGTTCGATGAGAAAATTAAGGATGTATCAATAATTTTACATATATAAAATAATTAATTTTGGAACTTGATCATGTGGAAAACTAAAACTTTTTAATGTTTCAATTTCACAATCAATTGATTTCTTGCTAATAGTCTACTAGTTAATAAAAAAAATTCAATTATTGTTTTTCAACCAATAGCGAAAACAAATATATATATATATATATATACAAAAAATTTATGACTTTTTATTTATAAAATAAATTACATCCGACATGATCGAGGTGTGCCATTGTCACCGTCGGACCATATCGATCCTTCGGGAACGTTAGCTTGCATATGCAATTGTGTCCTCGAGGAGGAAGCATTGAGCTCTTGTGTGCGCTCTACATTTGGCATTGCGGGCATTACCACGCTCGGCCCAAGAGGCCCATGGAGGCCCACATAAGGCGTATCGATAGGCCGAAAAGCCAAGTCAGGCCGAGGACATTGGTCCACACTAATTGTTTCTACACGAACCACGTTGAGAGGATTAGGGCATTCAAATCTCATGAACCCTTCTTGGTTTGCCATTATTGGTGCTTCAACTCTCGTCACGAGCTGTAGATTGTTAGCTTGATTGTTGTTGTTATTGTGCTTTGTCGTCGGAACTCCATGGTTATGGTTGCCTTCGTAGGTCGTCAATAGTAGGTTAGGGTTATCTACGTCTCTCTCGATGTGCTTCCTCACTATGCATCCAGTATAAGTGCACTTGTAGTAACTCCTGCAATATCCAAAACTAGAATCAACAATCTTTCTAAAATCAAAATATAAGAAGCTAATCTCTTGCTCGACTTATGAAACTTGATTAGTAACGATAAAATAAGATAAAATTTATTTAAATATAGATGAGAATATACTAAGAGATTAAGTAGTTGTATAATAGTTACCTTGGGTTTAAGTTTCCTTTCACAATCTTTTTTCCATACTTTCGCCAACGATATCCATCATCCAACACTTCATGGCGGCTTTCCGTTGCAATCGTGCACTTTTGTTGGCGAGCAGATCTCGAAGATGAGCTCATTTGAGCGGTAGCAACGTATCGATCCAACATCCTAAAACAATCAAACAAGTTGAGAAAAGGGCTTAAAATAACTAACTAACTAATTAACTAACCTTTTTCTTGAGTCATAATTATCTTCTCCGTCGAGATTGTAGGCCAATGCTTGCGCTAAATAGACACTAACAAGATCGTCGGAGGGGTTAGCTTGGGGGTGATTATGCAAGCCCTTATAGATTATTTCCACGGCATAGCCTTCGGCCGAGTATTCGACCTTCTTTATTGCCTTGCAATCCGGATTTGTGCATTTGTAGTAGCTCCTCGGAAACTTGGTGCCTTTAATCTTTTTCTGCCCGTATTTCCTCCAATTCTCTCCGTCCGAGGGTGGATTCCCGATTCCCTCCAAAACTTCCCTTGCCAATGGCTCAGCGACAACGCCCACAACCTGATTTTCGAGCTGATTTTCACTATTGTTGTTGTTATCGTTGTTGTACTCTTCGTGTTGCGTCTGCTCCGGCAAAACAGCCACACGCATAGCTAGTGCATATTGTTCCTGTTGATCAATCAAATATAAGCTTCTTCGGAAACACTTAACTTTACACAAAATTCTACAAGGCAAGGCTACCGAAAACTACAACGGGTGAATACCGATTCGAGAAGCTCATCGGAGTGCATCCTTTGAGCATATGCATCATCGAAACCGATTCCATTGTTCTACAAAAACGAAAATCAGTAAAAGAGGTTAGTTAGTGAATGCATCCACTTGTTTTTGAAATACCTAATGTTATCGTATGCAAATTGATGAGCAAAATTTGGATATCTTTACCAAAGAGTCATCGAGATTCCGATAGTATGTGATTTGGTTTGAGAACTGAGGGTTGTCGATGTGAATGTCTGCTGAATGAGAATTGGAATTCACAAGCGCGACTTGATTTTGATTTTGAAGAGCGGGAGGAATTTGAGACGAAGTAGTGGCTCCTAAGAGGGCATTTTGATCGTTATGTTGCGAGGGTTGCAATCCTTGATCATCCATGAAAGAGTATGGATTGAAATTGTTGAAATTTGCCATCTTCTTCAATAGATATGTTTTCGTCCTAGCAACAACAAATAAATGGATTAGTTATAATATTTTTTAAGAAAATAAAATTAATAGGATGAAATAAAAAAAACTTGTAAATTAAAATAAAGGCTTTTTTTATGCAGCACACCTAACTGTTTTTAATAAATAATAAATCTTTCTCATAATTTTTTTAATTATTCTAATAAAAATTCTAACATATTTTTCTAATAAAAAATGTAATTATCCAAACAAAAAATCTAAGAGACTTCTTCCCAACTTAATTTTAAAATATAAAAACTAAATGAAGTTCTTTTAACAGAAAAAGGAGTTTAATAAAAATCCTAATTATTTTAGTAACAAATTTAACAGACTTTTATTTTAAAAAGTATTAAAAAAACCTTTTTACGAGGCCCCGATTTATTTTTAAATATAAAAAATAAATAAACTTCTTTTAAAAAACAACAGCTTAATTAAAAATTCAATACAGCCCATAAAAAGCCCAAATAGGATTTAGTACCACCCAACTATGGCCCAATGAAGCCCAATAACAGCCTGCGATGTACTTAGATGCGCATCTAGCTTTTCCAATGCTAAAAGATAAACAAAAATTAAAACTCAAAAAAATTCTAATTATTCTAATAAAAACACTATGAGACTATTATTAAAATAAATAAATAAACCTTTTATAAACCCTTACTTATTTCTAAAATCTATAAAAAATAAAAAATAACTTTTAAAAATCAATATCGATTATAGATACTTACCTAGAGAAATAAAAGTCGAAGTACAAAACTTGTTCCGTATATGAGATTCTAAACTCTCTTTTCCTTTTATAGATGGATACAATAATTTTTTTTTGTGAAATAACTGATTTTCCTAAAATAATTTCTAATTATTGTTAATAAACTAACGGACTGTTGCAAAAAAATAAACAGACTTTTTATAAGGTCCTAATTTATTTTTAAAATATAAAAACTAAATGAAAATTAGTTTAATAAAAATCCTAATTAATTAAAGTAAAAAATTTAACATATTTTTATTAAAAAATAAAAAAACATTTTACGAGGCCCCAATTTATTTTTAAAATATAAATAAATAAATAAACTTCTTTTAAGAAAATAACGGCTTAATTAAAATTCAATTAAGCCTATAAGAAGCCCAAATATGATTTAGTACCACCCACTCATGGCCCAGTGAAGCCCAATAGCAGCCCAGTAACTAGATGCTCACCTAGTTTTTTCAATACTAAAAGATAAACAAAAATTGAAACTAAAAAAACTTCTAATTATTCTAATAAAAACATTAAAACGTTGTTTGTAAAGGAGTGAGGGAAGGGTAAGGAAGGATAAGTTTTCACCTTTCTTATCCATAAAATTAGAGATTTGCTTACACTCCAATTTGGGGTGTAAAGAAGGAGAAGATAATTTTAAATATCATTTAATTTGTTCCAATTTTATCCTGTTTTAATATATTAATTCTCAAATAATTTATTTAGCTTAAAATTTTTAAATTTCTCTAGTTGAGCACAATCTTTTCACTCCTTTTTTACATAAATAAATTTTTATAAAAATATACGTAAAAATACTGATTTATTTTTTATCGTACCAAAATATACATATTTTATATTTCACATGCTTATTGTATGTATATTCATTATTTCTTTAACTTATTTTATTTATTTAAGTCGTAAATATTTATTTTAGTTGGTCTCACAAAGTAGTTGATAAGAAAAATTTTATATTAATTTAATGAACTATACATATTTTTTTCATATGTAGATTTATTTTAAGAAGTAAAGGTATTTTTATAATTTTATATATTTAATTTTCATTTTCTTTCCTTTTCCTCCTAAACAAGGTAACACATGTTACCTTAATGAACCTTCCCTTCCTTCTTCAAATAAGAAGAATATAAATACTTTCCTTTCCCTTCCTTTCCTTCTCTTCCTCTCTCTTCCCCTTCTGTTAATGAATCT
Source organism: Curcuma longa (assembly GCF_044706935.1). NCBI lineage: Eukaryota > Viridiplantae > Streptophyta > Magnoliopsida > Zingiberales > Zingiberaceae > Curcuma > Curcuma longa. The sequence goes on along the minus strand of NC_133862.1, from coordinate 710,297 downwards.
TCTTTCACCCCATCTAAACAGAACGTAAGAGACTATTATAAAAATAAATAAATAAACTTTTTATAAACCCTTGGACTTATTTCTAAAATCTAAAAAAAATCAGTAGCGATATCGAATATTAGTCTACAATAAACCGAAACGCCTATCAAGCAATTCTAGTAATGAAAAGAGAGGCATAATACTTACCTCGAAAAATAGAAGTCGAAGCACAAAACTCTTGTTCGGTATATGCGATTCTAAACTCTCTTCCCCTTTTATAGATCAATACTATATATTTTTTTTTATGAAGTAACTGATTTTTCTAAGACAATTTCTACTTTTTTTTAATAAATTCTAACAGACTGTTATAAAAAATTAAACAAATTTTTTACAAGTCTTAATTTATTTATAAAACATAAAAACAAAATAATTTTTTTTAAAAAAAAATTCAGAACGGCCCGTAAGAAACACAAATAGAATTTTTTTAAAAATATATATTTTTTTTATGAAATAACTGATTTTTCTAAGACAATTTCTATTTTTTTTAATAAATTCTAACAGACTGTTATAAAAAATTAAACAAATTTTTTACAAGTCTTAATTTATTTATAAAACAAAAAAACAAAATAATTAAAAAAAAAAAACAGAACGGCCCGTAAGAAACACAAATAGAATTTAGCAAAGCCCACTTAGGCCCAGCTAAGCTTGCTAACAATCCGCGATGACTAGGGTGTAAAAAAAAAAAATCTGATAATCCCAGTAGCCACATCTATTGAAAAAAAATGGCCTCATGTACTCAATCGGTCCCCACGAAGTTTTCCACCGACCATCAGGGTAAATCGGGAAGCGCAAACGGCGGCCAATACTAGATGTAAAAAACAAACCTAATCTGTTAATCCGACTTGAGGATATGAAAAATATTAAATTAATATTGAGGATTTTAGGGCTAGAGTCAGATAGGATTGAACGTGAAATCTAATTTAGAAATTTTTTTGGATCGAATTGGATTCGAATTGATGTAGGTTGATTTCAATTAAGAATCAAGGGTAAAATGATGAAGAAATAGAATTTGAAATTTCTAAGTTATTTTGTGATGTCTGAAGATTTTTTAATTTTATATTGATATTATAAAATTTTATTGTATGAAACTTGTAAGTTAGTTATTTTGTGATGTGGAAGATTTTTTTTTAATTTTATATTGATATTATAAAATTTCATTGTATAATATTTATACAATTAAACTTTTAAATTTAAATATTTAAATATATTAAATATAATTATCATATTTAAGTGAGGTTGGCTATTTTGTATTTTAAATTAAAATATTATTATTATTGTGTGTTTTAAAATTTTATTTAATTATTTTATAAAAAAATCAAAAAATAATATCATATAGTAAAAGATGAGATCGGATGATCGGATTATTCAGATTTATTCGGGTTTGAGTTTATAACTTTTAGATTGGTTTAGAGTTTAGGTCAGGTTCGGATTGAAAATTTTTTATAGTCCCTTTGTTTCTATCTGACTTACTTGAATTGACACATTTTTAATTGTCCTCAAAAATAACTGGCGATTATCAAAGTCTAATAAAAGGGATAAGAGATCCAAGTTAACACAGAGTAGTTAAACTTTATGATGTTCAAACTTATTTGATAAGATAGTCCAGCTAAATTAAATCGAACCTAAATTGAATCAAGTAATCAAAATGGTTGTTCAAATTTGATTTTTTTTTTAAACTTGAGTTTTGATTCAAATTTGGCTAAAGTTTGATTTTTTTAGAAGTTAACGAATTCTCAATTCAACCTTATTGATTATTTTTTAATTTTAAATTTATTTAATTAATTATTAAATTTAATAATATAAATTTATTTATTAATTTTAGAATTTTATTTATTTATTTAATATAGTGATAAAAGTTTTATCGATGAATATCATTGATAAATTTTATTCAAAAATATTATCCACAAATAATTTATAATCTTTTTTTTTTAAATATTAATAAATTAAATATATATTATTTAAATTTGTTCATTTAATTAAAAGTGTCATTTTATTCTTAATTCTTAATCCAGGTCAATTCGAATCTATCTAAATCCAATCTAACTAAAAAAAATATTTCAAGTCAGATTTTGAGTCTAATTTTGGACACTTAATTTTGGATTTTATATGTATTAAATCACTAAAAAAAATATAAATCTCTTATATTTAATTAATTTTATATGTATTAAATCAATATTGATAAATTCTTACCCAACTGAACATTAAATTTGCAAACTAAATTCAATTTGCAAATTCATTTACAAACTTTTGGCTAAATAAAAATCTCAATATTCTATCATATCATGGCCGTTTATCTCGATCAGCATTTCCCGAATCTCAACGTCCAAAACCTGCTTCTAACCCTGCCGCCCGTTGGTCTTCTCCCAAGAAAGTAGAAAAGGGCTACGGATTGGCTTGGCTTCCGATCACCGACACCACTTCAGCTCTTCCTTCTCCCATGGCGATGGCGTCCGTCGTCCCGCTCTCCTCCTGCCCTTCGGCTGCTTCCCTCGCCAGACCCTCTATCTCGTCAGTCTCTGCTTCCCCTCGATTCCTCCAGAAGCGGCGATTTGTCGTGCTCTCGGCCATTTCCTCCATCTCCCCGCCCAGCTCTTCTTCTTCTTCCGATTCAATTGTCGAGTCGCTGAAGGTGCGGTTTTCTTTCTTTGAAACCCTCACCGTGTGCACGTCGCTAGGTTACACTTTCCTCTCTGTGGTTCCAGGAGACGGTCGGTCACTTGCAGAGCGCCAAATGGAACGACCTCTGGAGCCTCAACAGCTGGGTCGTCCGTGATTACGATCGGCTCGTTAGAACAGTCAATCGGCTCGAGTTCCTGATTACAAGTCTCACCGATGAACAGGTTGTGAGAATACTTGAAAGATTAGCAGAGGGAGGGAGGGATTGAAAGAAGATATAATAGTCCATTTGTTTTTTAGTGTACGCGTTGACATTTCTGTTGTTAACAGCTTAGAGCAAAGACTGTTGAGTTCCGCCAACGGTTGAGCCAAGGAGAAACCCTTGCCGATATCCAAGCAGGTTAACGATTTGTATCGTTGGTTTCTTTATTTGTTTTCTCATTTGTTTTCTTTGATAAATTTTACTCCGTATTCTTTTTCTTCTGTGCGATGGAACGTCTCAATTTATAAGCCTTTCATAGAATTATCTTTGTTACTTGCAGAAGCATTTGCTGTTGTTCGGGAAGCCGCCAGAAGAAAGCTTGGTATGCGACATTATGATGTTCAGGTACCTAGTAATTTTACTCTGTTTTTTTTTTTATTCTGAAAGTAAGGATCAGGAAAACAAATTCTACAAGAAAATCTTAATTATTTGCTTTATTCTGTCAGATTATTGGTGGAGCGGTGCTTCATGATGGGTGCATAGCTGAGATGAAAACTGGTGAAGGAAAGACACTTGTTTCAACACTTGCTGCATATTTAAATGCGCTTACAGGAAATGGAGTTCATGGTATGGTATGATTGGTTGAAAAAGTTTGTTAATTTCATGGCTTGCATGTTTGGCTGCTATGGAAGAAGATCTTGTCACAATTATCCTTGCAGTTTAAGTTAGAAATTATTATTATTATTATTATTACTTTAATTCTCTGTTTGGGTAACTGATTGGATAAGCTCTCCTATTTATGGAGTAGGTTGTAAATGAGTTGAAGCTTTGCCTCTTCAATTAATATACGTCTGGAAAACTATTATGCCTTTTTGTACTTGCACATTTCAAAATATATTGTTTAGTTCATGCTTCTTGGCTTAGCATTTTTTTTTTAAAATCTTCATTCTTGCAATAAGATAACAAAGCAGATGAGATCTTAAGGGCATTAGAAGTGATCAGCAATCTGTGTAAGCCCATCTATTTTGTGTTGGGTACATTGAATCACATCCCTCCATTTAACATATACATTTACTCTCCATGTTCATAGGGTTAGAGATTTTAATTGCTTTTTCATTCATGCTTGGGAACAACATTGATGGCTTTAACTGCTGTGATATTCATGTTTTTTCAAATGACACACCTAAGGTCTATCTTCAATCTTTGAAGTTCAATGCCTCAGATGAGATTAGAGATGCAGTGATAGAAATTTCTCAGTTAGAACATGATTGACATTTTTTTAAAAAAATTCTGATAGTATGCCATTACTATTTCCCGTATGTCCACAGTGGTGACTGTCAATGACTACTTGGCTCAGCGTGATGCTGAGTGGATGGGAAGCATTCATCGTTTCCTTGGTCTTTCTGTGGGTCTCATACAGGTAGCTTCCTTGTTCTAAGTGTTTGATATTAGATAAACTACACTGCACTAAGAGGCAGGACATGCCTTCATTGAAAATAACTGCAGGCAGGGATGAAAGCAGATGAAAGGAGATCCAATTACAGTTGTGACATTACATACACTAATAATTCAGTAAGGGCCTGGAGTAAATGGTTTAGCTTCGGTTCATTTTGAGTTATTTATATGACCATGTGTTAGCCATTGCTTTTGACTTGTACATTCAAATTGCAACCATTGTATATTTCTCAGGAACTTGGATTTGACTATCTTCGTGACAATCTTTCAGGAAATAGAAGGCAACTAGTTATGCGATGGTCTGTATATTTAATTTCATAACCTCTCTCTCATTAATGATAACTATTATTGGTAGCTTTGTGTCAAATAGGCCAAGGCCTTTTCATTATGCAATTGTTGATGAAGTTGATTCAGTTCTTATTGACGAGGGAAGAAATCCATTATTAATCAGTGGTGAGGTAATTGGAATGGTGCATTCATCTATTTTCCATGTTTGCCTGATTTTTGACTTTCATCACTAAGAATTTGTAGTCACGCTGTGAAAATGCTATCATGTTTTGCTGATAGGATAGGAAAGATGCTGCCAGATATCCGGTCGCTTCAAAAGTTGCTGAACTGCTTGAACGAGGCATCGTAAGTTCAATTTTCTACTTCTCATTTGCCAACTGAAGCTTGCTGTGACGGATTAACTTTTTTCTGCAGCATTACAATATTGAGTTAAAAGACAATTCAGTGGATTTGACTGAGGAAGGAGTTGCTCTTGCTGAAATGGCTCTTGAAACAAATGACTTGTGGGATGATAAGGATCCATGGGCAAGGTGTCATTAAGATATTTTTCCTGTATTATATATTCCATTGCTAAATTTGATATCCCACTGTACATATTGGAGTTGCAGATTATTGGCTTGACACTTGTTAGTGGGTTTGAACATAATTTTTGTTCAATCTGGTATAGAACTAGTAGTTATGTTGCTTTTCTAAAATTTGAAGAATTTGTATTGTTTCCCTGAATCTGCTTATGAGAAAAAGCCAAGAAACTTTAATTTCTATTGCAAAACTTATGACCATCTGAGTTGGATGCATGGATTAACATTGCCCAACAAAATAAATTGATCATTCAAATAAATATATAAATATGTAAAAATTAATGTAAATATTAAATTAGATTTGTTAATTTAATTTGCTATAGTTTATGCCCCTTTCTTTTGGTTCCTTCATTTGTACCATTGCTTTGTGTGATTTTTTGCAGATTTGTGATGAATGCTTTGAAGGCTAAAGAATTTTACCGCAGAGATGTGCAATACATTGTTAGGAATGGAAGAGCATTAATTATAAATGAGGTGATTAGTTTTTTTTTTCGGGATATGTTGTGTAGTTGAACTATGTATTTTATGTTTCAGTTAATCTAGATATTTGTTTGAAACTTGATTATTTTTCTTAGGAACCTATGTATCCAAATGCTATCAGTGATGATTGATGCTGACTCAACTAATTTCACTTTTTGAAAATGTACCATAAACAACATACTTTATGCTTGCAAATTCATCACTCAATTCGTCCATCGTTTTGCAAAAATGATCATTACTGGGAGCTTTAAGTATTTAAGATCATTTTTGCAAAAGAATGGAGGGATCGAGATGTCTTACATAGAATACAAGTAAGATTGTTGAAATGGATGAGAGCGTTAGATGTTTTTTGTGATCGCAAAGTACATTTAAGACTTAAAAGAAAAATTTTACAAAACAACGGTTAGACCTGTTATGTTATATGGAATTGAATGTTGGACTATGACTTGAGCACATGTGAAGAAGATGAGAGTTGCAGAGATGAGGGTGTTAAGGTGGATGTGCCGACATATATGAACATGATAAGAAATGAAATATTAGAGAGAAAATCGGAATTGCACCTATTGAGGGAAAATTTCGGGAGACTCGTTTAAGATGGTATGGATATGTACTTAGACAACCAATAAATATTTCAATTAGATGATGTGAAACTATGACAAAAGTGCACATCAAATGAGGAAGAGGAAGACAAAAAAACTTGGTTAGCAATAATAAAACAAGACAATTTATTTAAATATAAATGATAAAATTTATTTGTTTAGATTGATGCTGGTAGCTAATTTTGTTCTGCTCTAAGAAAATCAACCATTACAAATATTTAAACACCTCCTATATTGAGACTTTTATCTTGAGACTACCTATACTGAGTTGCATAGTCCGTAGAATGTGTTCATTTTCTCTTAGAACCTTTTTCACAAATGATTGTGAAAAAGCATTAATATTTCATCTTGAAAACAGGTTCTATGCTACAAGCTTTGGTCAATCTACCATGTACTTCGCTAGAAGATAGCCATTGTTTTGCAGTGAACATTATAATTATCCACCCTTTAACAGTTTCCATCCAGCCTATCATCTTTACTGACCTAGTCAATTATGTTGCTTCTAGGGACTCAAAATTGACATGGATGCTTATTTACTGCCATAGTAGTTGTCGGTTGGCATAGTAAATTTGACAAATGAACTTAATTATAACAATTTTGAAAATCTAGTACCAACTAGGCTTTATGCAACTTAGACTTGGGCATGAGTATCCAAGACAAGTGAATATAATCTTAGTGTCCAATAAGATTGTTGTAGGATGTTCAACATCCATTCCTCCCACGTGGAAAAGTGAGGTGATCCATTTTAAATATAAATATAAATTGGCCTCTTTTTTAATAACTTAAGGTTTTAGGATAAGTAGTTAGTTAACCAAATTCAACATGATATCAAATAAGGTTTAAAATCTCATACCATGTCGGACGATATATCCAAAATTTATCATTCCGCATTTTCGCCTGGCACCGATACTAGCACCGACACCGTGGGTTGCCGCGATCTAATGGCGACCTCCGAGGGGTTGCTGAGGCACCATGCAATTTTTTTCTTTTTAAAATTATTTTATTATTTTATTAATATTTAAGTTAAAAATTTTATTTTTAAAAATATTTTTAATTAAGATATTTTATATTTAAAAAATACTGAAATCATATCGGTACAGTATGATATGGAACCGAAACCATATTATTTTGGTTATAAATTGAAACTCCGATATGGTTCGAAATTTTAAACCATAATATCAAATCAAGAGGTTAGAGATCTGAATCCCATCTGTCAAAAAATGTCAGGGTTGGACCAATCAAGTATAACAATATAAATATATAAATTGGCTCCTTTCCTAACATTTTGAGCTTTTGGGAATAGTGGTAATCCATCAACTCTAACATAGTAGAGAGGAGGTCTAGGATTATAAATCCTACCTGTGTTAAAAAGAATCTGTACCTCTGAAGTATGTATTATGTACTTGGTGTCCAAAGTTTGCATGAAGAAGAACGTGTTCAAATGGTTCATATTAGAATCTTCAGGTTCATCATCCAAACCATTTGGATCACTTTCTTCTCCATACAAAATTTGGTTGCTAAGTGCATACACAGTACTTTGTGTGCATTTTTTCCTACCATTTAATCAAAAGAGCACATCAGCCTTTGGATGATTCAACTTTAAGCTTTGACTTGCATATTCATTTAAGTCAACTGCCTAAGATGTTTAGAATTTATGCTAGACACAATTGGCACCCAAGCATAGACCTGTGGATATTGCCTCGCAATTACCCCATCATGTGAATAAAAATCAAGAATATTGATCACATCAATTCTTTTGATTAGAAGATGTAGCCTCAGAATGAATCTGGTAGTGCCTTTTGTTTTGAAGAATTAGGAGAATCATTAATGTTCCTAACATTTTCGTCGGGCAAATTAGTAAACGTAGAGTATGCCAAAGAATAAATGTAGAGAATGCCAAAGACTAGGAAATGTCAGAGTTAAGCTCACAAGAAGGGATGCTTTTCTTATTAGATTCCAAATAATATTTGTAGTCATTCGTTGAATTTGTATCTTGGAGATGATGTTGTCCACCACATTGTTATTTTTCTCCTTGAATCATGTTCTAATCATGACAATGGACATGCTCCTTAATAATCGTGTCTGTCTTCTGCTTAAAATACCACTAAGCCATAAAGTGTAGTTCTCTATCAATTGCTTCAAAAAACTCAACTATATGGCCAATATAATCAGCCTCTCCTTCATGTGCTTTAGCATATGTTAGAAATGTAGCTTCAAAATCTGATTGTGCTTTTTTGTTTTGAAGAATTAGGAGAACCATTACTGTTCCTAACATTTTCATCAATCAGGCAAATTAGTAAATGTAGAGTATGCCAAAGAATAAGAAATGTCACAATAAAGCTCACAAGGCGGGGATGCTTTTCTTATTAGATTTCAAATCAATATTTGGAGTCATTATTTGTTGGATTTGTATCTTGGAGATAATGTCATCCAATACAACATTGTTATGTTTTCCCTCCAACAAGAAAGAATTCTCTCCTTGAATCATGTTCCAATCATGCAATGGACATGCTCTTTAATAATCATATGCCTTCTTCTCTAAAAAATCACTAAGCCATATCATTCTTTATCGATAACTTCAAAAAACTCAATTATATGACCAATATAATCAGCCTCTCCTTCATGTGCTTCTTAGCATATGCATCATCATAAACGTTTGTAATGAGCTCCATCCATTATGGCCTGCAAATAATATTGACTTGCTAACAATACCAGATCATCCACTCTTTTCTTCTAGTATCTTTCCAGCCAACGTTGGTTAGCTTTGGCCTCTGGAATTGGATTGCCAATAAGGTGAGAGCCAAGTCCCCCATCTTTCTTTGACATTTTGCTATATCCCACCCTCTTCTTGGACAATAGCTTGATGCTCACCACTTCGACCTTCGTTTTCTGCCTCCTGCTCTCCAGCTTGCTCAGATTCTTGATTGCTAGCAAAATTATATCCCTTATTGCTAAGATCACTGTCTTTCACTATCCAATTTGATATTGAAGTTGCTGATTTCACCTTGTTCGACCCTAGAACCACTAATGTCTTCACTTGCTTCTTACCTCCAACTACAGTATTTGTTAAGTGTATCATTCCTTTGGTGGTTGGAGATGTTGAAGCTACCTCATTTTCCCCTTCGACTGCTAATATCTCTGTCACATTTTTCTTACTTCTATCTAGAACTTTGGAACTACCTTAATTAACTTTTATCACATGCTTCTTTCCTCTATTAGTGGGAGGCCTGGTGCGGGTGTTATCTGCCTGGCGGCCTGCTTCATCGAGCATGCGCTTTTCTGCTGCTGTTGTGGTCATTTCAGGAAAGTGAAGTGGAGAACTGCAAGACCATTTCCTTTCCAAACTAAAATCTTCTTACTTGATTTAATGTTCTCCAGCAAATCAATTTAGGAAGATGAAGAGTATCCTTCATAGTACAGATTATTTGTAATGCATGACTAATTATTTTTAAATATCATCATAAAAGATTTTAATTTTATTTTAACTTTTGATGACTTAAAAATGCATGAAAATTGATAAAGATGATGCTTGTTTTTGTTGCATAATGTTTCACTGCATTGGCCGCCAACATGACCTCTTGTTATATAATTAGAGCTAAAAATTGGTCCAGCTTACAGGGAGGGTCAAAACTATGCCATTCCAAATGGGACAAGTCGGAAACGCAGGTGGTCTTATTCATCTGCAGTCAACCTATGACCAAAAGTTCAATTGCAAAAGAGGGTCTGAAAATCCAGGTACTTAAATTTTAAAACACTAAATAGAGACAAACATAATGTTGTAACAAGTAATGCAGTTTTAAGCTGTATAACCATTTGAGAATTTATTCTGGTCGTTGCAGGCTGATTCAGTTGTTGTCGCTCAGATAACGTACCAATCACTTTTTAAGCTCTATCCTAAGCTTTCAGGAATGACTGGAACTGCTAAAACTGAAGTATGATCCACATAATTAACGATACATAAGCTATAACCTATACCATTGAGCACGCTTTGCTGCTATTGACATCTGCAGGAGAAAGAGTTCTTGAAAATGTTTCAGATGCCAGTTATTGAAGTTCCTACAAATTTACCCAACATTCGATGTGATTTACCTATTCAAGCTTTTGCTGTAAGGATCTCAATTTGACAAATCCTTGTAAATGAACATCGCTTGGTTATATGATTGCATGCCACTTCAGACTGCCCGTGGGAAATGGGACTATGTGAGGGCAGAAGTTGAATCAATGTATCAATTGGGTCGCCCTGTATTAGTTGGAACAACTAGGTAAAATTTGGGATGCAGTTATAGTCTCTCAGCTACTTTATCTCAATTTCCATGCATTTGAAAATAAATGCAAGACAACATGCAGTTATATCCTTATTACTGTTGAAACATCCAGTCTTGATTAATGATATTTTTGTTTTTTGTTTTTCACTTTGACATGATGGTTCATATTCCACCCACAAAGTCAATCTCTTATTTCATCTTTTTTAATGACCTACCTACCACTGAACATGTCTATCTCGACATTCTCATTTTAGCTGCAATTAGGGATTTGAATAAGAAGGTAATATGCATTTTATCTCCAAAAAAAGATCTCTTATGCCAATTTAATTTACAAACTGGTTAGGGCAAAATGGTGATAGATCCTGGTGTTATATAAGAGTTGTTAATCTAGAATGGTTTCATTTAGATGGTTGGTAGACCACTTTTATAGTGGATAAGCTCTTCACCTTAGTTCTCTCTCATCCAACAATTCCTAATTTGAGTTAAATAATGAGTGATACTGATTACTTTTTTCTTAAGAAATGCAAGTTTCCAATTATAATGTTTGTTTGGTCATGTTGTATGATATTGACTCATAAGCTTGCAGAATTAATTTTTCTAAACTAACCATTTTATGCTTGCATAAGTTTCAATACCATTGTTTATGAACATATTTTCTTATTGCAGTGTTGAGAATTCTGAATATCTATCTGATCTTCTTAAAGAACAAAATATTCCTCATAATGTTCTCAATGCGAGGCCAAAGGTTCCAACAGTTGTCTTGAATCTACCATAATCATTCTGACTAATTTTTTCATGAAAATTTCTACGTAACGTTTCTTTTATACTTGATTGTTCTATTTCTTCTCCAGTATGCTGCAAGGGAGGCAGAAATTGTTGCCCAAGCTGGTAGAAAGTATGCAATTACCATATCTACTAACATGGCAGGAAGAGGCACTGATATCATCCTTGGTGGTAATCCAAAGGTCTGCCATTTTATAAATTCAATATTTTGTCTAACATGGATGGAGATGAACATCCATCCATGATATGTAGGAGATGGCTGTCTATTGACTCTAATTTTTGTAATTTTAATAGTCATCAGATCATTTTCTGCATAATTTTGCTCAATTATCAATTTATGGATTAGCATATTCAAATCTCTGTACACCTTTCAATGATATTCTTTGCTTTTGTCTTTTCTTTTGCCACCTCAAGATGCTAGCAAAAGAAATTGTAGAGGATAACTTGCTTCCTTTTATGTCACAAGAGACTCCTAGTGGCAAAACTGATATGGAGCAACTATCTAAACAGGTGCTGAGTCATGTTCCTTATACAAATTATCTTTCTTTGCTTCCATTCCCTTTTTCTAAATATGGTTTTAGATTTGTCAATATTTTTATTTAACATGAAATAGAGTTTCTCAAGAGTAAAAATAGGACCCTCATCCTTGGCTTTGGTTGCAAAGGCCGCTGTTATCTGTAAGTATTTTCTTTTATAGTTTCACATTCATTGAACATGTAGCATACTGGTCCTGCCCAGATAGAATTATTAGCTTCCTAATAGAAAGTATATATTTTGCTCGCTGTTATCTGTAAGTATTTTCTTTTATAGTTTCACATTCATTGAATATGTAGCATACTGGTCCTGCCCAGATAGAATTATTAGCTTCCTAATAGAAAGTATATATTTTGCTTTGCAATATTTGTAGCAAAGCAAGTGTGCAAACGCAAGGGATGTGATTGGTCATATAAGGCAGCACAGTCTATTATATCAGAGTCCATACAAATGGGCCAATCTCTTGGAGTAGCAGAACTGGAAAAACAGTTAGCTGAAGATCCAACCATATATCCCCTTAATACTATGATAGGACTTGCTTATCTCACTGTTTTGAAGGATTGTGAAGCACATTGTTTGAATGAAGGACTTGAAGTGAAAATGTTGGGCGGGCTTCATGTGATTGGGACATCATTACACGAGTCTCGCCGAATAGATAATCAAGTAACTTCCTATTCTTGAAAATCTGAAGAAGTCACCATAAATATAACTTTTTTTATTTTGTTTTATACAATATGAATTTTTTCAATATCCAGTGATTCTATTCCTCTGAATAAGGAATTCTAGTTAAAAAATTTTGAGTATGGTCAAATATTTATTAAGACTGGAAAACAAGTAGCGTCACCAACTTGTATTTCTTTTAAAAAACAGTCTCAGTCATTTTTAGTTTAAGAATTTATAGAAGCAATCATGGACCAAACTAACACTATTTTGGTCGCTACAAAAAGGTGTGGTTAAATAATTTCATCTAGGTGAAAGTGGTTGATGTTTAAATAGTTTCATCTGGGTGGATGGGAGATATCAACGTTTAAGGCACACTTTTGTCTCAACTCTCAAGAACAATTTAAAGGGCTCTTATTTGTTTCTAGAAAATTCTGCAAGGCCCTATTTGTTCAATTGGAAGAAAAATTTCATTGAATACAAGAATACAAGAAAATAGAATCTATAACAATGTATAGGAACTAGTTTAATGTACTCAAGTTGGAGCATAGATATCAATCATGTTTAATTTAACATTCCCCTCTAGTTGGAGCATAACTTATTCAATTAGGATGCTCAAAAAAACTTAGTTAAATTATGTTGTTGATAAGTTTTTAGTAGGGATACAAGGAGTCATGATTACATCATGAATAACTAATAACTAATAATCCACCTCTATTTGTTTCGTGCACTCCTAAAAGATAGGTTTACCAAGAATGTAAATTAGTTATTGAGAAAGAAAGAAAAAAAAATTTCTGTCGTTGTATACTAGGATCAAATCATTACATCTATACATGGATTAAGGTGTCAAGTTGTGTTAGTTTGCATGAACATCGTGATGCTTTAGTACTAGTACTGGAGTGATGGTTTGTAGTGGAAACAAAGAGGGAGAGATCGCGGTGGAACCAAAGAGGGAGAGAGAGGAACAAATAGAGGTAGAGAAGAGAGACTAAGGGGGAGAAGACTACCTTAGAGAGAACAGGAGAAGACTACCTCAAAGAGAACAGGCTACATGCACGACGAGTGTGACAACCTATGAAATGGTGAGCGACAGACACAGAATAATAGGGGGTGGGTGTGATGATGGACAACAAATGCAGCAGGTCATGAGGGAGATGATAATTCTTAACTTTTTGAAAATATATCTATTTAATTAAATACATTTGAACTAGATTATGCTATATAAAAACTAGATTCAATCTTAAACTAAACTAAAATAAACCCAACTCGAGTGCAGTTTAAAACTACTTGATCATAATCATCAGGTCTACTCAATGAGCTCCACCTAAGTCTAAACTAACTTCTGGTCGACTTTGAAATTCAAAATAATATTTCATTATTTGCCTTAATTAGTTATTAAAAATAATTAGAAATGTAAAAAAAAAATTAAATAGGATAAAATTTAATATCTAACAACAATGAAGGTTCTCTTTGTGTTCTATCTTTTGTGATGTCAAGGGAAACTAAGAGAGATCGTGCGTGAAAATGTGATTGGAAAATTATGATTTAGCGAGATCATTCCCATTGTCAAAGTTTCTCTTGCTCTCTTTTTTATCTTCTCTTAGCTTTGGTACGAGCATTAAGGAACAATGAGGGTGGTTCGACACAATGCTTTGATAATTTTTTTTATTTGATTAAGTTTAAAAAGATATTTTTTATTTTTTATTATTTTAAAATGATGAAAGGAGTAAATGTGTACTATCATATTGATTAACTTTGTTTTTTTGAAAAATTTATCTAGTTTAATTTGAAGTATAAATTTTTTTCAAATTTGAATTTGATTTTATCAAAAAAGTCTTTAATCTAAAATTTTCAAATTTGATTGATTTCAAGTCTGAATTGAGTTTCATAAATTTTTAAAAGTTTTAAACTTAAATAAATTTAATTACAAAATTTAAAAATTAATTTAAACCTAAAGTATAATATCTGAGGATCAAAAATTTTAAAAATTTTAGTTCTCTTTATTGTTGTCCACTTTAATAATTATAACTACATGGAAAAATTAAAATGAGTCTAAAACCAAGTCATAGAGTTTCGAATTATTTCACTACATTTAGGAATTTTCTTTAAGTTTTTGTTAAACAAAATATAATAAACAAAGTGCGATTTTATCAAATGCTTATAAACAAATTTCAAATGCAATTATATAAACCTATAAAAAAATATTTTTTCAAGCAAATTTATATTCTCAACAATGAACTTTTCAGGCCTTCAAATCTGAAATAGATCTAATGTTGTAGAATTTGAAAGTAAAGCATACCATAGCTTCTAGAAGACTAAGCAAAATTTCATTTTTTTTTATTATAGATTCTAGTGCCGTACCTTTGAAGTTGAATATACTATAAGTGTAAATTATTATAAAATAGAAGAAGTTCATACTTTACAAGTCACTAAAATTGAATTGGTTGCAAACTTTTTATTTTTTTTATAAAGACAAATAACAATAGCAACAATCAATCTTTTATCCTACTAAGTGAGGTCGGCTATATGGATCCTTTTGCATCATTGGGCTTGATCCCTATTATATTCTTATTTATATTTAAAAAGAAATTATGCTGATTTATTATTATTAATCAAGTATTTTTTGGTCTTCCTCTATTAATGTGCATATTTGTGATGATCTCACATTATTTAACTCGGACATTTATTGGACATCTAAGTATGCATTCACACCATCTTAAATGCGTCTCTTGAATAGGCACAATTTTGAATCTCTCTAATATTCTCGTTTCTTATCCTATCTATCCTCGTATGCTTGTATATTCACCTTAACATTCCCATCTATGCAATTCTCATCTTTTGCTCATGTGTTTGCTTTATAGCCTAACATTTAGTTCCATATAACACAGCAGCTTTAATCGTTGTTTTGTAAAATTTCTTTTTAAGTTTTAGAGGTATTTTATAATCACAAAGAATATCTTACGCTCTTCAATTTTAACCAGCCTGCTTGTATCCTATGTAAAACATCTTTATCTTTTTATAATGACCGAGATGATCAAATTATTCAATAAATAAATAAAATATATAACTTATATTAAGTAAAATTAATTATGTTATTATTAATAATTTAATTATCGAAAGTCTACACGACATGATATGGTATTCAAACTATATCATTCCCATCAGAATTCGAAAATCCGGTATGGCTCAAACCTTCATCTATATATGTATAGTTAAGATTGTTGTACAGTTGAAGTAAACCGTTAAATCTATATATATTTAGGATTATAAAACTAATTTAACTGCTGTTAAACATGAGAAAAAAATATTAGGTTAATTGCTTCAGTTGCCCTCTCTTCTGATGCGCCACATGCTCATGGGGTAAAGGATGGCTAAGCCACATTTTACTTGATGAATTTCTAGGACTACCAATGCAGATAAACTTTCACCCATCATTTTGCTTAAGTGGAATCACTAATGAGCGCCACCATTGGAAAAACAACTTTCATGCAGTGATTGGAAATTTGAAGCATTTAGACTTGAATGTAATGCATAATAGAATTTTCTTCCTGTGTGTGCAAGAGATCATTTATTTCTCCGTTTGAAACAGTATGAAATCTTTATATGAGTTTTGATCCACTTCTATATTGCATCACACATACTGTTAGATTGAGCCTAGCTCAACCTTGGTTTTTAGTTGGGGCCTTAGTACCCAGAACAATGCAACTCACAGTAATTAAAGAATCTAGGAGAAGTTTGGCTAGTGGAGTATTGTCTCAAAGATGCAATTGTTGTTGCCATTACTGATAGCAAGTACCTAGAGAGAGGGATTCATGAAAAACAACACCTTCAAGGACGTTAAGGAATAATGTAGACTTGCTCACACTCCAATTTGTTTCATAGGCTCTTGTATCATGTAACTTAGTGGTGAAACTCTACCTATATTTAGAGCATGCTTTTTTTTTTCCACCAAGATTTAACAAAGAAAATATGAGAACTAGCCTCTGATCAGGTTAGTACTTCCTATCATTGTAGGACTGACATTAAATTTAAAATACACTCAAGATATTCATCTATTTGACCTTATGTTTTTATACATGTAATTGCATCTTCATTGTATCTAATTGGTGTTTGTGTGTTAATTATTTTATTGTTTTGATTTGTTCCAGCTTCGTGGTAGAGCAGGGAGGCAAGGTGATCCTGGTTCAACAAGGTTTATGGTTAGGTACTATCTTGTTCGAATGCTAATTGAGGCAAACACGACAATCATATAGGGTGATGACAATCTGTCTAAAAGTTGATATCCACAATATCCCTTCTTCATAACCATTATTGAACAGAATATATTATTGGAACATGAAGTTCATTGAATTAAAAAGCACTTTTGGTGGCCGCGTAAGTGAATATGGAAGGGACCATTTTGCTTAGTGATTAAGTAGTCCCTTAAAGTGGTTCTAAAAATGGGTTTGCCTTGACATCCTAGGTGGTCTGACTAGGCATTCTGTGCGATTTGCCTAGGCGATCTACCTAGGAGGCTTAGGTGAGCTCATTAAGAAAACAGATTTATTTATCTAATTGGTTTACTCAAACAACACCCTAATTATCCATCTTTATCACATCCCTTTTTCTTTCTGCTATATGTTTACCTGTTTGTGCTATGCATTCTTATCGTCATAATGTAAAATATGGTCAGGTTTATTATTCTGTGATGTGCATACTTATCTATTATCATTTATTTAGTTCTGATTGCAAACTTGTTTGTTTTATTGATTAATACACTTTGTTAGTGATAATGTATGCTATATATTATGCTATCTCATATATCTATTTGTACATTGTTGTAGATATGAGTTTACCACATATATTATAGCCATTGTCATCATAATGCACATTGAATCAGTCCCTCACTATATTTACAACTTTGGACCAACAAACATGTGTGAAATATTGAGATTAAGACATCTAAAAACAAAAAAAGGTTAATTGAGCGTTTATCTATATATATGTCATTTTTCTTTATTTAGTCTTCTATTTTATGTTAATATTAATTTAATGACAATGGCCTAGGTGCGTCTGAGTGCCATGTGGTGAGCTGATGGTCTATCGTTTGAAATCATCTTTTAAATCCTTGAACCCCCCCCCCCCCCCCCCCCCCCAAAAAAAAAAAAAAATCCTAACAGAGAAAAGCACACTGAAAAATAAATAGAGCTTTCCATTTAAACAGAGTAGAGAATGTTACAAGAGAATAAAGTTATGATAAAAGGAGATGTTACTGGATTAGAATCAGTAACATTCCAGCATTTCCATTATGAAGAGCGAGATAATGAGAAAATGCCGAGAGTTAGCTTCATCCTATAAAAGAGAGCTCAAGGATGTGTTGTTGGGAAATAGAGAGGATAGGAATCAAACATCTCTTTTAAAAAAGAGTAGTGAAAGAAGCAGGGAGTACCTAGTCTTTCTTTAAACCTATAGCCCATAGGCAAACCAATAGACAAATAAAGTGGGTGTTGGTGATGCAACAAGGAGAAACACTTTAGCTTTGCTTGAGAGGGGATACAATTGCATGAAGGTTTCTGAATTGCCAAACATAATAGTACAGGTTGACTATTATTGATGAATTAAATGATGGTGGGAGCAAGTTGCATATTGAATCATTCATGCGAAAGTGGAGCTCTAATTTGATAATCTCTGAACAAATGTAGCTAGTTGTGGTGGCATTTCATGTAGCTCTCACTTTTGACCTTTGAGCTGTGGGTGGGTTCACAGTTGGACTTTCTTGATCCCAGGGCCAAGGAGGAATCTTGGTATAAAGCATGGTTTTATAATTTGAGCTGTGCGAGGCATCATGACCAACATATTCGGGATATGCAGGATCCTAGTTGAGATTAATTCCAATGGACATTTGTTGCTCATTTAACCAAGGTTTTGATGCTTTATAAGGTGATCTATTGTATTAGAGCTCAAGGATATATCTGGATCTGTATCGTTCACCTATGCTACTGGTGATAATTCAAGCCTAACTCTTAGTGATAAACCAAGATATGTTAATAGACATGTGGAGAATTATTTAATTTAGGGCTTGGAAAACCATATGATTTATCTCTCGAGGATGGTGTAAGAAGTGATGCTCCCATTCAAAACAGCATACTTCTTTTGTTATTAGCAAGGTAGTCGAGATGCCAGTAGAAACTTTTAGTTTATTGTTCTAAAATGTTAATGTAAATGATTTTTTAAATTGATATAGACTTAAATTTAAAAGTAAATAAATGCCAAAATTATATTAGCATGATACGGTGTGGTACTGAAACCAAACAATACTGTTTCAGTTAATGAAATCTCCAGCATGGCTTGAGCATTTAAACCTTTGTATGGTGAATGAGATGGCAACTAGCACTGTAATTGTCAGAAAATTCAGGCTTGTAAAAGACATCAGTAGCAGAAATATGGTCTAGAAGAGTCAGTTGACTGCCTTGTAGAAGACATCAGTAGCAGAGATGTAGCAGAAATACCATCTAGAAGAGTGAGTTGATTGGCCTTGTTGGGAATGTGGCTAAGGTGATAACTCATGAAATCCTACTAGAGAATTTTGGGGAGGATTGAGAGACGTGGTGGTTAATGGGTAAAGGTAGTCAATAAGAGGAGAGGAGGGGAATAAACTTGTTGAGGCAATGTTGTCTGGCTACTACTTTTACCATTAAGGTCAATGATGCATCGAGACTGGGTCTTTTGATTGGCATAGACCTGTTATAAGAGTAGTTGACAATCTAGAGCTGTTGAAATGAAAAGAGAAATTCATTTAAAGTGAATGGTTGCACCATATTTATAACCCCCAGCATTCAATCTAATAATTTAATAAGCAGTGATAGACTTCATTTTAACAAGGAGTTTTTTATATAATCAACAGTGCATCTTTTTTCTTGGAAAATTATTCCTCATTATTGCTGCAGACTAAGTTTAATGTATTGAATAGCTTACAGGATGAAATGTTCCAGAAATTTAATTTTGATACAGAGTGGGCCGTGAAACTTATATCAAAAATAACAAACAATGAAGATATACCGATTGAAGGTCAAACTATTGTAAAGCAGGTTTTTCCAGAAACCCTCATTCTGTATTACCCTATTTGATACAAGCAACTTTCTCGGTGCTCAATTTTTGTTTGCAAAACTGCACAGCTTTTGGCCCTTCAAATTAATGCAGAGAAGTACTTCTTTGGCATAAGAAAGAGCCTCGTGGAGTTTGATGAAGTTTTGGAGGTATCAATCTATATGCTTTGTTGATGGCTTAAGTATGGTTTTGTTCAAATCATATTGATCTTTTGATAAAGTAGGCATGCTAAAGTCCTCATTAATAAGCAGAAGTTTTGTTCTCTCTACACTGTACTGGCCTATAATATGTCATAGGAGGTCCTATCAGCTTTCTTGTTATAGCTATCTCATGACCAATTGGTTCTATACTTTTATGGATTGCAATTAATAGCATAGATTGCATTAAAATAGGATAACACCACTTTTATTAATGACCTGCCTATATTTTTTCCCTTATCTTGCTTACAATGGCTGTTATACCTTAATTTATGGTTCCAGATCTGTATTAGTATTGGAAGTTTCAAAAAATTTAGTTATCGGCCGCATCTAATAGGTCAGATAGAACTCAATAAAAAATTCAAAAAAATATAAAAAGAAAAGAAAATGAAACAACAAAATAATAATATTTAATGAATAAATAAAATAGATATTAAGAAAGCTCAAAAATCATGCACCCTATATGCTGATTCTAAAATAATTTAATTCTTGATTAAATTTAACCTTGATTTCAAATTAATTTAGCTCAGATATAAAGTCGATTAAATTTAATTATAATTTAATTCTATTCTAAAATTGATTAAAAATTTTAATTAATTAAATCTGATTTTAAAATTTAAATCAATTTTGGCTAAGAGTTGTCGTTTGGTTTTGAGTGGTTCATGCATAGTAACGGGGTGTTGCTTGCCGGATTAGAGAAGGGGAATGTGAAAGTCTCAGATTCTTTTCACGGAAGCCTGTTAGAATTAAGGTGGGCGACAATGTGGGATTCATACAAGAGGACAATGAGCAGAAAGCAAGGGGTTCATGAACCCTCTACTATGTGCTCAACTATGTTCCTCTGACGTTGAGTGAGCTGAAGGTTCCACTGAGAGGAACTAAATTCTCGAACAAAACAAAGGACCATGAGGAACAAAGCGTTTTAATAAAACATTTCTGTTCAGTAAATGATTATTATACGTTGGAGAATTAGGCCTTACTTTATATACCATATTCTAAACAAACTAGAAAATAAATCAATATACGTTAGTCCCCAACCAACACTATCCTAGCTTATAAACTAAAACATAACAAAACTATTTAACATCCTAAGATTAAACAATTACCATCTTAAAAACTAAATTAAATAACATATGCTCGTAAACAAGAGGATTTTCCAAAATCGAGAGTCGTTGGAAATGAAATTCTTGATTTGCATTAATTATGGATTTGAAAATTGTGCAAGGTGTGTACCTTATTCTTGTGATGAATATATAAGAAAAATCATTTCTTATTTTTCTCTATAATTGTAAATTTGACCTTGGTTGTCTAAAATGTAATTATTGTACACATGTTCTTAATAAAAGAAAATTGATAGTTTTTCTTACCTTGACCATTACCATATCTCTCTCTTATATATACATATTGTACTTCCTATATCTTTTTTAAATTTTATTTCACAATAAAAAATAATGTGAACACGTTATGTGTGTTTATATTAAAGAATAAATCTTAAGAAGTAAAAAATATCTCACCATTGATTATTAAATCCTGCATAATGAGGACGTAAGTGGTGCAATGTGGTAGACCAAAAAAATAAAAAATTTAATACCGTAGAGTTAAACGGTAAGGTTTGATTTTGCACATTACTATTGTTGTTTGGCTCCCTAAAACCTTGTTTATATATTTGATCTTATCAATAATAAAGAGTAGAACCACCACTCAATTTTGGAACTTTATAATGGCATTTTAGAGGTTGATTAGTTAACGGTTAGTGCAGCAATCACGGTTATCTCTTTTTTGTCTCCTTTTATATACATTTGTAAAATCAAATATATATTCATATATATATATATATATATATATATATATATATATATATATATATAGTACAATTATCACATAGTAAGAAGGCGCATCTCCACCATAACTAACACCCATATTTTTGCTTGATTGGCGAGAACTTTCATGTGTTTCCACTTGGGTTTTAGAATCAACACTAACACTAACTGTTCAACTGTTCTTGCCTTGGCTTAATCCTTTTGTATTTTCGTTTTAATCCTTAGTTATTTGGATTTCTATATCCTTAAAGGCATTTGATCAATACACCATTAGATATTGTTCGCCATTGTTCTCACACTGATGCTATTTCTTTCCAAACTAGTGTTCTTCTCCACTTCTCTCTTAGTGATTCAGTTGGTTTTCAAATTTGTATTGAAGTAGAGCTAGGGACATGGCTAGGAGATCGGACTCCACATTTTTCTTCGAAGATCCTCCTAAAAAAAGTGTCTTCTTCACATCTGTTACCAACAATTTCTCTTTGTAACCTCGGTCAATGTCTATGCATTTTTTTACTCTCTTTTTTGGTTTCATATGAACTACCATATCATTTTTAACACTTGTAGACAATTTGTGGAAACCTTTTCATTTCTTTATGATCTGCTAAATGTTCCTTCAAACATGACACTACATGTATTATCTTCTTGCATCATCTACATTCAATAGTCTTCGGTGTTGGATTTATTAATGGATCATATTCTCATACAGAGTATATTTTTCCTTTTGAAGTAGCCATTGTGATTTTATATAATGACATATAAGATTTTTTAAAGAAAAATATAATTAATTAAAAATGTAATTGATAAATAGTTAAGAACAATAATCAAATCTAATTTAATTAAATTAATTTTTGATTAATGTTCTTTAGTTCCATTAAATTTCATTTTATTAATTAAATCGATATAATATAGTGTAAGCTTGGCCTGCTTTAACTTGTTAAATTTGGTTTAATTAAATTAAATATGATTTAATCCATAAACCAAATGAATTAATTTAGTTATATCTTATAACATTCATTTAATAAACTTAAATTTTACTTAATTAAATTAATAAAAATAAATCTGATCTAAGTAAATTAAATTAATAAATCTTATTTAATTTAATTATAAAATTAATTTTAATTATCTAAATTAATTAATTTATGTTAATTAAAATAAATGATAAATATTGTAACAGTGTGTTTTTACTAATGCAAGGTTGTCTTGCCTTTGAAACCAGTAGTGGGCCTAGTGATTTTCTCCCTCCTAGTGGAGTAAAACAAGTCAATTGTTCCCTTCCCCTCTTGGTTTGGACAACTTGGTTTATTAGCAACCAAGAGTTGTTTTATTCTCCTCTCGTTGAAATATTCCCTTATAATGCTTATACTTCGATTTAGGACAATGAGCATGGTATGAGTTTTTTTATAAATTTTCATATTTCCTTGGAAGACAGGAAACTTTTATTAGAGGTAGGATCTTAGCCTATTTCTTGGCTGCATGCCTCCAGTTTGATAGTTATGGGTGGGGAGGACTTCAAAGGAGGTGAGTTATGGTGAGATGTGATGCCTCATGAACTGCTAATCTATGAGCATGACATCATCTAGAATTCAGGCGAGGATATATATCCTAGCATTTGATGGTGTGAGTCGTGTGTAAACATGGTTGTTTTTATAAATTGAGGGAGTAATAAAACAAAAGAGGGGAATTTATATGCCAAAACCCAAGAAGAAACATTGTAGATAAATCATTAGTTATGTTGTTTCCTCTTTCGGTGACAAACTTTAGATGTCCTAGGTTACGACTTTATGATGTTTCAAATAATTTTTGACCAATTGACTTTAGAGATCAAGTTGTGATGAATATCCATGATTATAGCCAACTGGCTTTAGCAAAAGACCACAGATTTGACTTCCCACAGAAGCGACCCTTTAGGTAGAGTTTGGTGATCCACCAAACAAAGACCTATACTCTTGAAGATACTTAGAGATGCATGACAATTCTAAGTTGATGTAGAGATGGATAGAGTTGAGAGATGGTGGTATTTACCGTACTCTCTTATACTTTTTGTGCTTATTCTTTGTTTTTGTTAAAGAGATTTTCCTACTGGTGCTATCACTTCTTATCTTGTACTTATCCTCGTATTAGTCTAAGACAAGTTGTTAGATTATTATTGTTATTACTATAGGGATTTGAGTGTTGCACGACATTTTTAAATTTTCCTCAGGCTGACGTTTCTTTAGAATTGTCTTTTTGTTTCTTTATTTTGAGTGATATCTTATTGCAGACATTATAGTTTCTTCTTATATAACATTTTAAGATAAATATTGTGTATTTTATTGTGTTTTTGTTTGTTGATGATGTTATGCGAGAGGACATACTGTGAGCGCTATTGAGCATCTTTGCATGCTCACTCAGGGAGTGACAATGCATTTATTGATTAGTTAAATTTTTTAAAGTTAAGGTTGTTATAAATGTCCCAGCTCATGTGAAAGAAACAAACTTAATTTATATGAATACTTATATAGGTTTAAAATAAGATAATGTGGTTAATACTTTATGAACTATTAGGTTATTGAATTAGTTATTGGATTATTAGATTTGAATGTTCTATATGTTATGAATTTACTTTGCATTAGATGTCCTAATTATAGTTATAGGTCATTCTGTTGAGTCTTACATATATCATGTGATTGTTGTCTCTTAATACTAATAACAACAATGTATCCCTTTCAACTTAGTATTAGATTGGGTATTTGCTTAAGCCTAGAGTTTTTCTCTATAATTCCTTTTGAGGAGGTTGTGAGTTTGATAAAGTTGGCGAGGCCTCGCCTACCTCTAACGTTAATAAAACCCTATTCTTTCTGCCTCGTCCTCCACCTTACTGCTAAACGCTATTTCCTTTTTTCACTTTCTCTCTTTACAAACACCTCTCTCTACCATCATAAATTCTAGTTTTTCTTCCTCCCATCCATCGCTCTAAATCCGAACAACATTGTCCTTTCCACTCTTCATCATAATAAAACCTAATTTTCTTCCTCTTCTCTCTCCATCATCATAATTGCTCGTTTTCCCCTCTCCTCTCTCCACCATCACCAACCTTTTTTTTCTTCCTCTACTCCATGAATGATTTTCTCTCTTCTTCACCATCATAAAGCCTAATTTTCTTTCTCCACTTTTTCTTCTTCTTAAACTCTCTCCTTCCTTGGTCATTGATAAAACCCTAATTTTGTCACCTCCCTCCACCAAACAACCTTAGTCTTACTTTTCCATTTCTCCACTATATAAAATGTGAACAATGCTCATGTTTTCTCCCTCTTCCTCTTTAGTAGTCTTGATTTAACACAAAGAAAAGGAGGTAGTTGCTCAAACAAGGGAAGAAATTAGTTAAAGAAGTGGTGACAATGATGAATCATAAGAGAGAAGCATTCAAAAAGTTTGATGAGAGATCTAGAACATTTATTTTCAGAATCTTGATCTTCAATTCTTTTCATCTTAGTAACTACTAATTTCTATCTCACCATCCTTTTCATTTGTGTGCATGATTGAAAATAACATTAGTTATAATCTTTCATGAACAACATCTACTTCCCCTCTTAGAGTGAAATGATTGACAAGTTAATCTCCTATTAACATTTCTCCCCTCCCAGCAAACCATTGAAACTTTAATCTCATTTATTTTCTTTATATTTTCCTTTTGTTGGTTTCAACATCGAGAAGATAGATTAGTGTGTTCTCTGTTAATTTTCTATTACCATCTTTTCCGCAAGTAGATGTTAAAACTTCAATCAGTCTCTCTAACATCCTCTTCTCAGGATGTAATACCGGTCACTATGTAGCCCCTTGTCTAATATTAACCATTCACTTCAACAGGAGATGGTGAAACCCTAATTGCTTTCTCTCTCTCTTTAGTCTCTTGTAAATTGTCATCCACCTTCTGTAATTTGATAATGCTATAGTATTTTCAATGTAAGGAGTGTACTATCAAGGTCTTTGAAGATTGTCATCAACTTCAAAGGACTCTCTTGACAATCACAAACTAGCCATTGACTCTTTGAAGATTAGTTTGGAGCTTCACATCTTCATTTTGCTATACTAGTATCTTGCCCATCATTTAATCTTTGAAGGTTAGTCAATTTTTCTTTTTTTTTTTAAGTTTTTTTCAAACTTTATATAACAACTTGAACATAAACAATAACTATGCTCTTTCTCATGGGGGAGTGTTCGGGTTATTGGATAATTTGAGTTCTAATGTTGTGGATTTAGTCTTGTATTGGGTGTTTTGTAGGGTAATTTGTTGAGTCCTATATATAAATCTATCATATAATAGTTTTCTATCTTTCAATAATAATACAATGTTGAGCCTTTCATGAGCTACAATTGGAGGTGAAGGCTACAGTTTCGCAATGGGGCTTCTGCAACGAGCTTCTACAATGTGTTGACCCATGAAATGCAAAATTTCAGCAATGAGCTTCCAACATACTTGAACCACGACCAAAGGTAGATGCTTCTTCTAGCATTCCATGTGCCTCACTAGGATGTGAGGGCTAAAGCTTCCGTAATGAGTGACTTGCAACACAAATGCTAGGGTTCATGCTGATTGTGTTGATGTTTGATGTGGTAATCCATAGCCACCTCCTCTTCTTGCTCTTCTTTTTTTGTTAGGGTCTGATCTTGATTGTGCCTCATAGATCCTATTCTCTTCGGTGCCTTCGGCATCGCATGCCAGCACACCCAACATGGCATTAGTACCATATCATTTTGGTTGGCATCGAAACTGCAACTTACAACAGTGTCCAGAACCTTGATTAGAGCAACATTATATAGTGTATAAAAGGGCAGTCTGGTACACGAAGCTCTTGCCAATGCAGAGTCTCGAGGAAGGATCTATTGTATGCAGCCTTACCCTATATTGCAAGAGGCTGTTCCCGTGACTTGAACTCGTGAACTCCAGGTCACACGGTAGCAACTTTACCATTGCGCTAAAGCTCTCCTTCAACATTATATAGCGTATACTATCTATATTCTTAACTCTTCAAAACTTTAGGAATATTTACCTCATAGGTCTGCCAAAACCATTGATGAACCGATTCTACTAAACCTAGATAAGTACTTTAATGCCATGATTTAGTGAACCCTACATGAGCTTGTATCTATTCTCATAGTGAAATCAATTAACCAATGTTTAAAACCTAAATAACTGATACTGAGTGAATGTTTGACGCTTGTGACTTGCTGATATGGATGATATCATCTTGCCTTATCGGGTATGAACAACCTGTTTTTGTGCTCTAACCATTCTTTTATAATCTTAAGTGATCTGTGTAAATTCAGTGCCACAATATCTACCACGACAATAATTAATAACATCCACTTGTCAGTGTTTGCTTGTTTGGTTTTAAGCAAAGGCATTTGACTAAATAGGTCCAGAGGAAGCATGTCTATAATCTTAGGCAAGTGATATTGTCTGGTGACTCTGAAAGCTGCAGCGACCAAATATTCCAGTGAGTTTTTAAATCCATTTTCCTTTGACTGTGGTGATTGTATTATGCGTTCTTGAAAAAGCTATTATTCTTGTCTGCTCATCTTCATTTTGTGATTAAGGATCACATTCAGAAACTTGAGTCATGATTTGAGAATACTTGCTCCCCTCTTTGCAAATTAAAAAGCATCTTACCTTTATCTGTTTCAAATACTTCATTCATTGTCATTTATTTTGCAAACTCTATTCATCATAATTGGTGAATTATTGATTTTCTAAATCCTTCCATGACCTAATATGTGAGCTTTTCAGATCCTTAATGATGTCACATTTAATGGAGAATCTGCTATTTCCCCTAACCTGATACCCTGTGGAGAAAGAAAAAAAAATGAAAAGATAATTGGAAAAAAAATGATCAATAAATTTTGGTCTTGGGAGAATTTCTGAGTAAAACTGAAATCAGAGTCATTATGGAATCAGACTCAGCTAATACAATCAAAGTAGTCTATTCAATTCTAATATTACATCTAGTTTTCTTTTCATTATTAACTAATCCATCAAAAAGTTGTAAAGTTTTATATTCCTTCTAGGTACATGCAAGCAGTAGTTGATGAAATTGTCCTGGGAAATAGTGATGCAGAGAAGGTAAATAACTTAGTCACCACATTGAAGAGGTTTCTAATTTATCATGCATTTCATCTAAATGACTTGCTTTATGCTCAAGCATCCTAGGAATTGGAGTTTGGGAATGCTCTTGGATGAGTTTCTTCAAATTGGCAGGAGTGTTTTGGCTGGTATATTTAATGCTATATTTTAATTTGAAATAGCTCTGATTGGAAATGTGACGAATATTTATTTTAAATTTCTAGAATCATTTGCAAAGGTCAGGGAGGAGGATCTACTGTCATCTCTTGAACAAATTCAGAGGTTACATGTAGTGGATGTGGGGAACTTTTCTCTTCCAAACTTGCCTGTACCTCCAAATACTTTCAGAGGAATCCGCAAGAAGATTTCTTCATTGAAACGTTGGCTTGGCATCTGTACGGATGAGACAACAAAGTAATTTCCTTCTGATAAAATCACATATATGCTTTTCTATCCTCTCACTTGCACAATAAATATTACTTGATACATACTAAGATGTGGTTCCATGTAGGAAAGGAAGATACCAAGTGACCATTAATCTTCTCCGCAAGTACTTAGGAGAGTTTTTGATTGCTTCCTATTTAGAAGTTGTACAAGACTCTGGTTATGATGATTCATACATTCAAGAAATCGAGGTAATCTACATCATACTTTAAAATATGGTACTTCTGTTGCTATGTGTTAATTTGTGCATGCTATTCTTTACGTATGAAAATATTCCCTCTTGTTTAGTACATTATGAGTATCTTGAAGCCACTTGAAGAACATTTGGAGCGTTTCTACTATGTGTCCTTAATTCACTTGATAAATGATTCAAAAATCGGCCATTAGGGGCTACTCCTGAGATGAATAGTGTGCATCCAGTGTATAATGCTAACTTTAAACTCTGGTCAATTTTCCCATCCTAGAAGCATTTTCAGTGACTATCTAAGGCCACAATAGTTTTTGCTCTGCAATTAAAGGGGCACATAGAATTTGAGTATAATCATGAAAGCCTTGTCACTACAGTTCGGTGTAATCTGCTACTAGAGGGGAACACAAAAATTTGAATGCAATTATGAAAGAAATTCATGAATTGTCTATTTTTCCATAATGCAATATGAATGTAAATAGCTACTAGTGTTTATAATTTTGGACCAACTACTGTTGTAATTTACCTAAATAGCTACTAGTGTAAATTTTAGAGATACATCGGCCATTAGTTAGAATTGATGATATTTGCCATTGAGTGTGCCCATTTGTCACGTAGACTCAACCCAAATTTAACACAGTGATGATTTTGAAAATATTATTGCATAGGTCAACAGTTTTTGTGGGTTAAAATTTTGAAATAGGTGATCATCCAATCAGCTTATTTTACCTCGGTGGTGAATTCTTATCTGAATTTCAAATCACTTTCCATCTTGATTCTAAATATGCAAATGAGGTTCAGAACCTATTCAACCAAGCACGAATTACAATCTTTCTTGAAAATTATTGCATGCTACAGAAAGGGGCAATCATCTCTCAGTTGTTAGACCAGTGCTGTTAATTTTGGAATGATCAGCACCAGAGTGGCTAAGAGCAAATACGAGGGAGGAGGAAAAATTGTAAAGAAGTGGAATGAGGGAAAAACATCTATAGAATACAAAAAGAAAGTGGAAATAAGAGTGGTCAGACTGGTTTTATTAAAGATGTTCCTGCCCTAGGAATCTAGGTCTGGTTTTGTAAATGTTTCTTCATAATTCCTCTAAATCTGATCCCAAATTAACCAGTTAAGCTATCTCAAGATGAGGTTCTATCACCAGTTTAACTTCAATGCTACGTGAATCATAGTTCTATAACTTATCATGTATAATTTCATTTATCATGAACATATAATTGTGAGTTCATCTTAAGCACTATTTAATTAAATTGTTTTCTATTCGTGCTTGCAAAAAATAATTTATTCTCATCATACATCAGAGAGAAGTTATTGTCAAGACATTAGATTCCTTCTGGAGGGACCATTTGATAAATATGAACAGGCTCAGTTCTGCGGTATATTCTAAAACTAAGCTATAGCAAATTGCCATTTTGCTTGAATCTATATGATCTCTAAATCACATGTTTAATAATTCTCCAGGTGAACGTTCGGAGCTTCGGGCATAGAAATCCACTGGAAGAATATAAGATCGATGGGTGCAGGTTTTTCATATCAATGCTCAGTGCAACTCGGAGACTGACTGTAGAATCATTACTTAATTATTGGTCATCTCCGATGGAGGCTGAAGAATTGTATGCACCATAGGATTCAGACTCATCACTTACACTTCTCTATCCCAGTTGTGAGTTCAACTCTCAATGAAAGCATTATTGATTTTCGTGTGGGGCCGCTGGAGCGGCGAATTCCACCTTTTCTTGCTTATGTATTTAAAGTTAGCTTTTCTATCCTAAGCATTTTGCGAGAAAGACTACCTGCTTGTACTACTAATGCTTGTCGCCCCTCTCGAAGATTCACCTGACTTCTTATCCTGCATAGGCTGTGATGCAGTATCGGTCCATGCGAAAAGCTGCTGTGCTTGCACAGTACCATGAAGCTTCAGATGCAGTGATCCCTATAGCTGCTAACTGGGAGTAGTGACTGCTAGCAATGTTTTGGTTCCAAATCTAAGACTGGGAGTGGCTGCTATCATTTACTCTTTCTGAATTCAATTAAAGTGAGCAATCCTCCATTTGAATTTTGAATTGCTATATGTTTTGATTTTGTAAGAGTTTAATTGAGTAGTTCATCTCAATGTATTAATTATCTTTCAATTAGTAATTAAAATTGTTAGTTAATGTAAGAGTTTAATTTTGTCTCAGTTGTTTATAAAGTTTAGGGTTCAATTTTAGTAGTACATCACCTCCCTAATAATTTAATTTTACATTTCTTGAGAATAAAGCTAGTGAATTAATTTTTTTTCTTCTAGTTGTGTTTCTTTTTCTTGTAAAAAAAAATCTGTTGTCCTCTCTACTATGTCTCTTTGTTTTTCCCCTCAGCAAAGCTATTGGAAAGAATGCTAACTTCATTATGCATGCAACTCAGGTGCCACATGCTACGTAGTGGTAAATTATTATTCAGAAGAACAGTCAAGAGAATTATAATTTCAATTTAAATGTGATGATAAATATTATATTTAGCATTGATAAAATTTACATATATAGACTTTAATAGCGGTTTATGATTGACAAAGTCTTAGATTAGAGTATCCTTTTAAGGATCCGAATATATGAATTGGTGCATTCTTAATTTTTTTTTCACAGTTTAGTTGTTTCTCATAAAAAAAAATAGATTTGCTATTTCAATGGTCTCTTTTAAAGTCGGCTATACAGATATGGAGGGATGTTCATGTAGGTACGCAGGTGTTAGGAGCATGACATACGTCTACCGATCACGAGGGTAAATCGACTTCAAGTCATCACCTCTTGAAATCGATCCCTAATCATTATGTCAGTAATATCATACATCCATCAAAGACTGTACTACGTCTTGGGAGCAATTGTTAGAAATTATTATTACTTTGGAAGATTCCTATTGCATGTGTAGTCAATCTTAGATTATTCTCCATAACTTTGTAATAGGGGCATCCAAGAATATGTGCTCCTGTGACTTCTATATCTCTCTACAAAAAGTGCATCATCGATCCTCCATATAATCTTGTCTGTCTATGGTAGGAAGACCTCTCTGTATTAACATCGAGAGTGTGATTGCATGATTTAGCGATAAGTCTTCCATACTAGCTATTTGGGTCAATATCTTCTTAGGATTAGGATGTTTAAAGAAATTAAATGCCCGAATCATCTTGAGCAAATTAATTTGTTAGTCTCTGTCACCTTTGGAAAGTTGGCAGTCAATGTCTGTATCTACAACAACAGATATTTGATCAGAGGGGAATTCGAGTGGGTTGTCTTCCATGTCCATATATAAGTTATGTTAATTAAACAGGGAAAAGAGACTCCGAGTGAGTTGCACCCCATGTCTATATATAAATTGTGTTTTGGATATTTTCTATAGATAAATTAGGGGAAACAACAGTCTATTTTCAAGATTGAAAAATTGGATTACCAAAAAAAAATGGAAGGAAGGTAAATTCATTCCTTCATTACGCAGTTAATCCATTTACATGCCACATGCTACATAATGGTATGCAATCTTTAAATTCAGAATCGTCAAAGTTGGTAGGAAGGTAAGTTTATTTCATCCGATTTTAAAATAGATGAAAAAAATGAGTTAAATTATCCAAAATAATTTAAAATTTGTTTTTATAATTTTATACCAAGTAAACGAAGAAAAGAAGATTATCTCGGCCCTGACCTTTTGTAATCCTTGTTTTGTTTCTTTCCGAATGGATCGAATTGAAGTTTATTTTTTTAAAAAATATTAATTGTTTTTTTTTAAATAATAATAAGTTTTTTTTTAAATTTTTTATATTAAACTGATTAAGATTTTATTAAAAATTTTAATATATTTGTAACAAAATTAATTATTTTAATTACCGATTGAAAAATATTTTAACAGTTCGTTCAATTTTAACATATTAATTATAATTTTAACCAGTAGTTTTATAGACATCAGAAGCAAATTATGCAAAGATTTTTAATTCCATAAATTGTGCTAATTTTAATTTTAATTTATCGGCTACTTGTTTCATGGTTTTAATTTGAACTGCAGATCTTACTCTAGAAACAGAAATATTGACATTAATAACAGGTGAATTTCGACATTGAATAGATCAGTAAATAAAAATATTTGTCCATCTATAATGAAAATTACATTAATAAGAATATAAGTTAAAACATTTTCAGATTTAGTTTTAATTATCGGTAAAATAATTATACTTTTTTCATCTAGATTAGAATTTGATTTAGTGGCTCTTTTCAAAAGTCAATGGATTTATCATGGATGCAAATAAAAAAAATGTTAAATCCCGGGACAATGGTCAATCCCTATGATAGTTATCCCACGGAAGTTTCCTACCAGACCACCAGGATAAATTCGCATATAGCGGCTAATCCATGCGTATTTGTAATAAAAGAAAATTCTTTCTTACAAATACAATCGTAGCTGAAAAATTTTCATGAAACCAGAGTCACAATCCGGATATCCTACCTAGTCAATCGATTTATCATGGATGCAAATAAAAAACATCGTCTGATGAGAGGTCTTCTCGTGGTTGACCTAGCTGACGCAACTCAGATTCTACTTTTTGACCGGAGTTGACTTGAGCTTCTCTCCAAACCGGGAACTTGCCTTTATTAGATTAGATGACACTGCGCCGCTCCAAACCCTCAAATTTCGCCTCTCTCAACGTCAAGGATGGTGGAGAGCGTCGGGAGGATGAACCTCTTCGCATCCCACTCGCCGCGGAGGGTTCAGAGTCACTGGACGACGACGCGTTCCTCCCACTTCGAGCAGCGCACTCAAAGGCCCGTGCTCACTTTCGTTTTACCCGCTCCTGGCGCTGCGAGCTCCCGTGCTCCTTGCCGCCAGGCGATCAAGGCGGCTTGCGTGCAAGGCGAGGTGTTCTCCGTTACTTCTACCAAATCAGATGTGGATTACCTGGGCGAGAGCACGAAAGGGGATTTGAATGTGAACCGGGAGCATCTCGAAGCCTTTGGTGAGTTCCTCCGCTAACTCTTGGTTTAGGAACTTTGATCCAATTCTTTCTCTGGAGTTTGATTTTTTTGTTTTTCTTGCTTACTGTTAAGGGCAATTGCGTTGGTGTTAGAAATATTGTTCAAGAGAAAGAAAAAAAAATGCAGCTTTGTCCCAATTGACTGTGCTCTATAATAATGTAATTTAAAATGACATCGAGATGGACCCTTGGATTGTATAAAAAATAATAAGATGTCGAAGCACATGTACATTCGGTTTTGACATACATTGTCCAAGATGAATTGATGATTGGTACAGAGTGTCAAAAAGGAATGCATGCCCATTTTGTGGAGTCTCATGAGGAATTGTGTTTTTAACTAGGAGACATCATTAGTGAAGAGCAGACCTTATGAGCACAATGCTAGTGATGGTGTCCGAAAGACAATCAGATAGTTAATTTTATTATGTATTATAATTGCACTACTTAGTAAAGTTACTCTTTTATTACAATTTATCTTATCTTGTATAATTTGATAATTATAATAAAAATTCTATATGACTGTGGCATTAGTGATTGAGCCTTAATACATTGTTATAATATCACTAATTGTCCATATTGTGATAATGTCAATATTAGTGATTGATCCTTTAATTGTGAAATGACACTAATACATTGAGATAGTATTATTAATTGCCTCTATCTTAGCAATTGTTCCTATGCAGCAATATAGACATTGATATTGCAGTAAGACTAATACATCCTATGTTTCTATCAGTGGATAGAAGGAAATCATCTCATGCTTATAAATAGTGTGATAAACAAGCAAGTGATTTGACTCACTTTGACAATTCATATGGTATTTACTCTAACATATATGAGTATTCATGATGCGTATGCAAAAGTGGTTCTTAAAGTTGGCATTATCATAACTATCTTATTTGGAGACAAATATGCCTTCATACTTGTGCGATAGTCCCTTGATAGGGATGCACGTATATTTGTCATTATTAGTTAGTATATTGCTAACCTTATGAAGATAAGTGCACAGTCAACAATGTAACTTATCATTTTGAATGAATGGGGAGTGTTTAATTGACCGTTAGATAGACAATCATTCAAGGAATTTTCACTTTCTATTGAGTTATCATTCTGAAATTGAATATTATTTATATATATGACTGATGAGATAGACATTATTTCAAGTCCTACAACACATTATCATATAAGATGATAAAAAGAACTAAATTACACAAGAGCTACTCTTGTAAAAGGCTTTGTGGGCCAATAAAACCTTTCAAATATTGGGTAGTCACTATACCTTACTAGAGACAACTTAACTTGTCTACCTAATTTTCATGTGAGATTAAAATATTTAATTGATTAAATGTCTATCAATATTTTAGGAGCCTAATGAGTCACAATTGACACAAAGTGTGTATCCTCGGATGTTGATGCATGTAAAGATTGAATGAAGTTGAAACTAATTAAAAGTTGATTTGCTTTAGTTTGAAATTAAGAGTGACTTAATTGAAACTAATTAAAGGTTAATTTACTTTAGTAAGATTAAAAGGGACTTACTTGAATTTGGTTAAGAGATATAAATTGCAATTAGACATAAATTTCAAAAGCCAATTAACTTTCTTTTTTATAAAAGGAATATTTCTACAAAGAATTTAGAGCAATCTTATAGGAATATTTCTATAAGATTTGTAGAAATAATAGAATGATCTTATAGAATGAAATTAATTTGATAAAATAATAGATTCACAAGAATATAATAGTAGGTAATAGAATTTCTATAAATGTTGTAAAAATTATTCTCCTTTTAGAAAACTAATTCTATAAAAGGTTTGACTATAAATAAGGAAGCAAATAGTTGTAGTTAAGATTGATATTAATTTGTTTTTGTAGGAAACCTAATTACTCTCTCTGCCTCTTATTGTCACCACCCCCATTCCTTAAGGTTCAACCAACTCTCCCCTTCCTCACTATTCAGTTGATATGCTTCGCTCGAAGTTCCTCTTGTTCTACTGTTGGTCCTTTGGAAGGATCAAGGTGATTATTAGTCTATCCGACCACTACATTATTGAGATCTTGTATCTTATGGATGAGTTAGAGGCTTATACTCTTGAGTAGCTTCATGCCTACAAGGAGCATGCCTTCCTTTTGGTTTGATCTAATCTATTTTGTTAGCATCTTGTTTAGATTTTTTTTTTAAAAAATTTCACTGCATCTTAGTTTTAAAATTCCACTGCATCTTCGGCATGCTAAAACCTAAACACTATAACTAATTGTTTCTTTGTTTTAGTGAAATAGTTGTTCCTTTTAATATTTTTTTTTGTAGGATTTGATGGCCAAGCTGGCTTAGACGGCTCTATTGAAGATATTGCAAGGGTAGAAGCTAAAGAAGCTGAATTTGCACTAAATGCTCTAGGAATTGTGGTATATTCTATTCTTCAATTTTATCCCGGTAATTATTATGCTTTTATCTACTTATGAGTTTAATAAGCATAAGGGTTCACATTTACATTACATTGGCATATGTCATGTATGTTTGTTTGGATGTCAACACTAAATAAATGTTCTAGTTGATAGTTTGTCATCCCTCACTTGAGCTTGGCCCACAGATAAGGAGAATTAGCTCTAAGCTAGCGATCTAAAGTAGTATAGTGCATGCAAACAAACATAACTAAACCACATACCTTAACCACAAAAAAGGAATCATATTTGAAGTCGTGACCAACTTGATAACTAATTTATAGTAGGAAGCCAAAAATAGACGATGAGCACAAAAGTGTGATTCTAGATTAATGTGCATGAATTATATTTGAGGAAGAGCTTGTGATGAAGACCAAAGATTTAGGTGGAGCTCGTGATGAAGGTGAAAAGTTGGCTAAAACTCTCAACCTGGAAAGGCTTGTGTGAGCTTGTAACTAAGGTAGAAGGCACACAATGAATGCGAGACTACGGAAGGACTCGTCTACACACGTTCCGTGTTGGTTAGTATCGCACGAGATTTAAATCCATG
Organism: Curcuma longa; assembly: GCF_044706935.1. NCBI lineage: Eukaryota > Viridiplantae > Streptophyta > Magnoliopsida > Zingiberales > Zingiberaceae > Curcuma > Curcuma longa. The sequence goes on along the minus strand of NC_133862.1, from coordinate 673,970 downwards.
GCTAGGAGAGATCTTTTAGTAAAACTAGTGCAAATCTTTTTTTTCAAGATGTGGGATGGAGAATTCATGAGTCAAATGCATAAGATAATTAAAAAATTTGCAATGAGTTATTTATAATCAGAGAGAATTAAAAAGATTAACAACCATAATTTATTATGACACACATTTAAGGCATTCTCTTGGACTCCTTTGTGGACCTTTATGCTTGATGCTTTTAAGGTATCAAAAATAATTCAAATTGGTCAAGTTGGATGAGTTTTTTTTTTTTTTTGCCAAATGGAACTTCATAAAGAATCAAATTTGAATAAACAAGAAAGTAAAGAAGGGAATTGCATTTGTTGCCAAGGAAGAGAAGAAGAAGAGTAATAAGCCAATTCAAGAAGATAGCTCCTCATCATCCTCTTTATTCGAATTTGATAGCAAAAAATATCAAGCAAATGAGATTGCCTATTATGTGAAGAGAATGATGAGAAAGAGCAAATATAAGTAAATGGATTTCAAAAGACTTTTCAAAAATTTTAAGAGAAAAAGTGAAAGCGTCCTCAAAGGAAAATGTTACTTGCAATGGGTGCCATAAGAAGGGGCACTATTGAAATGAATATTCCCATCTTTAAGAAGAAAGAATCGAGATCTATGTGAGATGACACAATTCAAAGAAATAGCTCCAAGACATCGACGCTACTTAGCTTTGATTTAAGGTGTATTTTTAGGTAAAACTTGATTCACTTTTCAATATCTTGATTGCAAATTCTAAGTCTTTTATGATCATATTTCAATTTATAGGGAGAATACATGAAATAGTTTCTGGGACATAAAATGTTTAAGATGTATATGTTTGACACCATGCCTAACTTCTATATTATTGGGGTCATACTAGTTCAAACATGTTTTTAAGCTGTGTTTTGCAAGAAAAATTGAAACAACGGTGGGTTGTCTATTTCCCTCTCTAGGTGGATCATATCCAATCCTAAAACTAAGTACCTTGACATTTTGGATCGAGTGGCTTTCTTGACATTTTGACTACTAAAGGGACCTTACTTTACTTTGACCTACTCTACATTTTCCGTAAGACTTTTAAGCTAATTGGTTGAATTATTGTGTTCCTAACCAAGTTATATAGTTTGTAACTTAAAAAACGTACTGCCTGAACTGCATTCCTGCACGAGATCAAATGATTGTATTCATTAATGAATAATTGACGCCTTCATGTTTCTTGCAGTATCATATTTAATAGTATTCATGCTTGATAACTTAAGTTATATCTTTATCTGAGCTCTGGATGTTTTTCCTTTGTTTCATAATAGGATGATTTAAAACATGACCTCTTGCTTCTTATTATGACACTTTGATTATAGGGCACGTTCTTCCTTACTCTATTTATGGAGAATTAGCATTTGAGAACTAAAGTTTGGTTGCAAATTGATTCTATTGCATGTTCAAATGTTGTAGTCAGTCATCTCTTCATTAAAGAGCCTTCTATGATCATATTACAGAGTTTGTGAAGATTCTGATCATAAAATCATGCTTCTACATCTCGTTCTCCATTCATTATGTGAATTCTGGATTTCGTTATTTCCCCTCCAGATATTGTGTTTTATTAGGTATTTAATGCTAACAGTCTGATATTTGACAGAATAGTGAAAGTGTCTTGTTTAACTTACAGCATGCTGAATGCAGGATCCTTTTTCATTAAGAAATTCTCCACGTGGCATCTTCTGCACTAGGACTTTGAATCTTAGATCCATCGGTGTAATTGGGTATGACATGGACTATACATTAATTCACTATAATGTTATGGTAAGTGGATTGCATTTGTTTTTCAGTTTCTTGTTAAACTCACAGCACTACTACTGAACTCAATCTAATTGCTTAAAGTAGACCCTTTTTAATGTTTGTCTTCTTATGTGGTGTTATCATTAGACCTTGATCACAGGGTAAAAAATAGCTCAATTGGGATGTTATTAGGGAAGTTGCTGCGAGTTAAGATATATAACATTGACATTTCAATGTCCTATCTTGATTATTAATTGTAGTTATGCTGTTTATAAAGCATTTTGTACTGTCTCATTAGTGTGAAATATCTGTTCATATTATAATACCATAAAAAATTTAGGTATTTAATTTTTTTTGAAAATATATTTTAAATAAATACTTGAGTGCTAGTGTAATTTGTCTTACTTTAATATGGATGATGAATTATGGTTAAATATATTGTTTTGTTTGTATAAATATATGAGTAATGAAACTAAATGTATTATCTTTGTATCATTGTCGTAAGATCTTGACATACTATGCCAACTAAAGTGCCTATTGTTATCTTTGTATCATTGTCGTAAGATCTTGATATACTATGCTAACTAAAGTGCCTATTAGATGATGAAATATGTTTGGTTCTAGAAGGTGATTTTGTCATTTATCCTCTCTTTTGATATATAAACACTTACCTAATGCTACTAATTGTTGGTGCAATCATACTACAGTAGGTCAATGTTAACGGGATACTTGGCATATGAAAAAGTTTAAAGGTCTTGGTTGGCAGTTGAAGAAGTCTAGTAAGTGTCAGAAGATGTTGAAGAAGTACAACAAGTGTTAGAAGATGGAAAAGTCCAAGAGGTGCTTAGTAGATGGAGAAAATCAATGTGTTTGTAGAAGTCCAAGAGGTCTTCGCAAATGGCAAATGCGAAAGACCAACAAGTGTTGATAGAAGTCCTTTGTAGATGTGAAAGACCAATAAGTGTTAGCAAGATGCTTGAAAGGTGAACGCTAACCAGGAGTGTTACAAGTGTCATTAAGGAAGACTTAGAGGAGGTAAGTACTCTTGACAAGTTGAAGAAGACCTGGAGGCAGGAGTATTAACAAGTTGAAGAAGAACTAGAGGTGAGGCCTCTTGTCATGTGACATGTGATAGATTAAGAGCGATTATAATCTTACATTTTTGTAGGATTTTTTTGCTTAGACGTGTACTCAATCAAGAAACTTATATTTTGGATTAAAGTCAACGAAAAAGCTTGAACTCAAGTTAAGTAAGATTTCTAAGTAGATTAAGTTGATTGAAAATTTGTTTCAGTCAATCAAAATTTTGTTTTGATTGATTGAACAGTTGAATCAACTCGGTAGTCGATTGTAGATATTCTACTCATGAATAGAACATTATGTTACAGCTTGAATCATTGAAAAAATATTTAGTTAACCGGAAAACATTTGGGTCGACTTAAGAAGTTCTTAGTAACATATCTAAGTTAACTGGAATAGGTTGAGAGTCAATTGAATAAGTTGTTTGTCAATAAAGTCACAAACTTATCTAGTTGAATTGACTTGAAAAGCCATTAGAAAAAGGTCATAAGCATATTTAGATTGATTTGACCAACAAAGTTTGAGTCGACTAATGCAGAATTGAGTTAACTGAAAAAGTGTTGAGTTACTAAAGAAGTTGCTGGTAGACAAATTTTCAAGATCAATGTTTTAGTCAAATGAGATAAAATTGAGTTGATTGCAATCATCTAGATTGGAGTTGACAGTCTGTTTGCGGTTATAAATAGGGGATCAATGGGACCTCGAAAACATCAATTCTCATGTGCCTTCGACAAACTATAAAGAGTTTAAAGGGTTAAAGGGTTTTTTTTTTCATATTTAACATTTTTCTCTATTTTTGTATTTTAATTTTCTCATAGTTTATTTATTTTGTTGCAACTAGGGTTGCAAACAAATCAAATCGAGCCAAATAATATGAAAATATTGATATTTGAGTTCGAGCTTGAAAAATATATGTGATATTTGAATTCGATTCGAAGCTCGAAAATACAAATAATTTGGCTCAAGCTTAGTTCGAAATAAAATTCGAGCTCAAGTTCGGTTCGAATTGTTTAAACCTTGAGTCAAGTAGAATCGAACTATAATTTGAAATGACTTAAATTCAAGTTTGGTTCGAATTATTCAAACCTTAATTTGAGCATATTTAAATTCAAATTGTGTAAACAATAATCTGGAGTTCGATTTGAGTTTGGCTCGTGAGTAGCTTGTGAACAATCAAACAAAATATTATGGGTTTGAATTCAGCTTGAAAAAATTATCAAACATATTCGAGTTCGGCTCAAATTCAATAATTTCGAATACAAATCAAATATTTTCCGAGCCAGCTCGAAAAATTTGAAACAGGCTCTATTCGTTTGCACTCCTAGTTGCAACAGTAAAGTTGTGGTTCAAGTTGCAGAAATAACCTCTTGCAATGCAATTTAGGTTGCGTACGATAGATTCAATGTGGTCCGATTTTCTTGGGAACTATACATTAGTGGGAGCATCGTGCACTAGACTGCTCTTTTTGTTTATTTATTTTGTTATTTGTAAAGAGAAGAGGAAGGTATTTTTGTATAGAGTTTCTCCACCTCCTAGTAGGAGATTTTCTTTGTAGGGGATTTCCAAGTAGTGACATGGAGTAGGATTGAGATTCCAACCATATTAAAGGCTTTGAGTGTTTATTCTATTTATATTTGTTTATCTTATTTATGCAATGCACTTACAAATATATAATGTTATTATGCATTTGCAAAACTAATTGAAAGATTTGACATTTACATGTTTGCGCTTATTTAAAGACCCTCCCTTCTAGAATTTTTTGCATGATGCCTACATTGTATAAAAAAGGTTTTTGACAGGTGCCATTCTTGCGATAAATTTTATTTTATTTTTGCGATAATTTTTTTAAAGTACAATAGACTAATGTGGTCTGATTCTTTCCTGGGACCTCGTATTGAGGGGAGCTTCGTGCATTGAGTTGCCCTTTTATTGATGGCGGAGTCTTTGATAGAGTTGTTAGCTTCTTTATTCTTTTTGTCATACATGTAAACAAGTCGATTTGATATATCAATTAAGCTTGCCTATAAGAAACCTTTAAATAAATTAGGCTATGAGATTTTCGCTAAACATGTTTAATTTAACTCTAGTTTCGTAATACAAGCTTATGATAGTCCTTTCCAAGGTTTGGAATTTTATTTTGAATAGGGGATTTTGTCTTTGGTCGGAACAAAAGTGTACCAGTGTGTTGACATGATAGTGTTGGTGGACTGATGAGTAAGAAGGTGCCGCAAGGAATTGAGGAGGTGGGAGGTGATTCACAAGCATAAGTAGTAGCAAAAGAAGGAAAAGGTCAAAAAGGAGTAGTCACAACCCTTATATGCCTTATTTGTGGACATGGAAGAAGCTCACGAGGAAGCATGGCACCTCATCACAGACGCTCACAAGGTAGAAGATGCTCACAAATCGCCTCCCACCTTTGTTTTGCTTGTATACTGAGGGTATCAAAAGTTCTTACGTGTTAGTAGGAGGATGAAATAATGCTCATGCCGATTGGCTGAGAATGAAATTTGAAACCATGGTCCTTTTATCTCCTTCTCAATGTGACAAATGTGTAGGTGTTGTTGGGTCGAGGTCAACTATATATTTTTGGATGATGTCCCAAAAATATAGTGTCTAGGTATTGGAAGTCCTAGTAAGTCGAGGTCGATTTATACCAGAAACATAAAGTGTCTTAGTAGACGAGGAAGTCCTAGAGACATAGAGTGTCTCGACACAATGAGAATTCAACCTTAGAGCGGCTAAAATTTATGCATCAGTCGACTAATATAGTTATTCAATCGATGGATGGTCGAGTCGACTGGGTAGTCTACTCAGGCTAGAATGTCAACGAATAGAACTCGAAGGGTAGTCGACTTGACTGATTAAGGAGATCAAACTAGGAAGTAGTCGCTGATGTGGAAAAGTTGCACACAACAGTCGACTATGATACATCAGTCGATGGATATTTGGTTCTAGTTGGCTGATTAACAAATTCCAGAAATCAGCAAAGAGCCTATCAAAGGAGGAAAGGTTTCAGATTTTAGCAATGGTTTTTGAGTGAATGCTGTAGCATTTGTGAGCCATCTTAAACAATCCAAAGCAAAAAAAGCAAGCAACAATAAGAGAAAGAAAAGCTTTATTGTGTAAATATTTCTTGTATATTTTGTTATTTCTTAACAAATTGTATTCTCTTGTTGTCACCTTTGTAAGCTGAGATTTGTAGAGAAAGAGAAAATATAGTGGGACTTTGAGGGGTGATCCACCTAAAGGATGATTGCCCGTGGACTAGGTTGTCAAACCACGTTTAAACACTTGCGTTTTGAAGTTTTAGTTTGCATTTGTTGTTCTTGTTTAGTACTTTGCATAACAAATTTTTTTGTCCAATGGTCCAACAAAATTTACTTTGCGATTGAGCCAAGATTTATTTTACTTTCATCTTTACTTGCTTCTGTTAAAGAAAATGGTTGTTTGAGATTGGATTGCAGGAATGCAAATTTCTCTCAAGCAAAGGCAATTTACTATTACCCTCCGTAGAACTTTCATTTAATGGAGACAAATGGGCTTTGACAAAAAAAAAAAATCTTTTAGGAAGACACTTGCTGTTGGTTTACCATAGGGCTGGTTCATAGTAGGTGAATTGATGATTTAGACCTTGTTAGCATTTGCAACGCTAGGATGATTTAGGAAATTTGGTACAATAAATACTGACTAACTATATAAGCCTTACATGATGAATTAAGCTTGGATAGCAGGCCTTAGATTTTCTAGGTGCATATCATACATATCATTTAGGTTTTGATCAAGTCAGTTAATTTTCATATTTACTTGGACATCAAAGATGTGTAACAGACATTTCTTAAATCAATATATTGACCATTTATGCAAGTTTGATATACTGATGACAATATTAACTAGTTACCCTGCAGGCTTGGGAAGGACGTGCTTATGATTATGGAATGGCCAACCTAGAGAGCATGGGTTTTCCAGTTGATGGCCTTGAGTTTGACCCCAACTTGGTAATTATTAGAATTGTGTACAATGTGATAGTTTGTGTGAATTCTATTCATGTAATAAATTGTATATACTGGAATCTCCAATAACATGAATCCAATGACTGTAGATGCAGTCTTCATATATAATGTTTGAGTTTCTTAGCATCACTTCCAATTCTTTTTCTATGATTAGGTTATTAGAGGGTTAGTCATGGACAAAGAAAGGGGAAACTTGGTTAAAGCTGATAGATTTGGTTATGTGAAGAGGGCAATGCATGGTACTAAAATGCTTTCAACCAGAGATGTGAGGTCTGCTGCTTTTTTTTACTCATAGGTTTCCTAACTTTCTCGATTTGACCATAAGAGTAGTTTCATGCTTATCATTTTCTTTTGTCCATAGTGAGATTTATGGCAGAGAATTAGTTGATCTTAGAAAGGAAAGCCGTTGGGAGTTCCTGAACACCCTTTTCTCTGTTTCAGAAGCTGTGATGTACATGCAGGTTAGGTACCATCTTGAGCATTGGATGAGTTTTTGTTTGTGATAAGTATGATTTCTTTTTTTTTGTTGCCGTAAACAACTGATATTTATTAACTATAAGTTCTGCTGCTGCCTATCTAATGTCTACTTGTTCTGCTTTGTATTGTAACATATTCTTTTTTAAATTCATGTATCCATTAATATACTTCCACACATAGTTTGAAATCTCGTACCGTGCCGAGCAAATAGTCAAAACATATAAAATCACCAAGATTCAAAATCTTGAGTTGTGTCATAGTTTCAGTCTTTGATTGAAAAGATATTATTCCAATATCGTGCCGACACTCGAATGCATGGTGCTAGTGACATATTAGAGATTGAAGGAGAAAAAAAGATGAAGTGAAGGAAGAAGACATTGTGTGTGCATGATATATTTTGACAATTTCGCCCTGCAAGGTGCAAGATTTAAAATCATACTCGACACATTCCCTCCTATTCTTCATTTCCTTTTTCAACTCCAATCCATCGCTGACACCATACATCAAAACATCGATATAATACCGAAACAATATTGTTCCTATTAAAGACCGAAACTTTGGCATGACTTGAAATCATGTAGCATCAATTGCTGGATGCTTTTTTTATACTCACAACGATTGACCATCCAGTATGCCATTTTATTTCCTCATACTGTATGTTTTTCATTTGAGACTTCTACTGTTTGCATTATTATGGTGATGTTTACTGGATTAGAAAATTAAACTGACCATAGTTTCCTTTGCAGATGGTCGACAGATTGGACCAAGGAGCAGTGCCAACAGAACTTGGACCTCTCGACTATATGGGGCTTTACAAGGCATGAAAATTACAGACTATCTATAATGCTATTTGGTATTCTAATACTTTCTATTGCTTTCAGGCTGTTTCCAAGGCTCTCTTCAGAGCTCATGTTGAAGGTCAGCTCAAGGTAATTATACTATTCTTTGTTGATCGTCTTTGTTCATTATTTATCTAGCGAATACATTCAAATTGTTGATGAACATTCCACAGAGTGAGATAATGGCAGAACCAGAACGATTTGTAGAGCCTGATCCTGAACTTCCTCTAGCTCTTTTGGATCAAAAGGAGGTTTTTATGCACTTCCCTCTGGAAAATAATATATCTGCATTTAGTTTCTTTTACCAATTATATTTTTGGATTTTATCAGGCCGGTAAGAAATTGTTATTAATTACCAACTCTGATTACCATTATACAAAACAAATGATGCAACATTCCTTCAATCGGTTTCTTCCGAATGATATGGATTGGCGTGATCTTTTTGAAATGGTAAGGGAATGTTATCAAATCTTCAACTTTATTAAGCTAAATTATTTACTTCAAATAATTAAGCATATTTTTCTTGAAGTTATATCTATTTCTTCCCATTTCACTTGCCGATGGATGAATGTTTTTTGCAGGTTATAGTTTCTGCAAGGAAGCCAGAATTTTTTCAAATGTCACATCCATTATATGAGATCGTGACACATGATGGATTAATGCGTCCGTGTTTTAAGGCAAAGTCAGGTGATGATGCAATCTTTCAATCCCTTTTCTATCATTTTGAAGAGTCTGCAAGTTCTTTGGTTTCTATATCAGAAGCATATTTAAGTTGTAGGTGTACTTATAATATTCCATATTCCTTAATGATACATTTATATAGGTAGATGGGGACTATTTAGGATTGTGTGTAATAATTTCCCCTAATAAGAATCAATACTCAAACCGTAATTTTTAACATATTAGTTTAATTTAATTAATTAATTTTTTAAAAATTGTAAAGAATAATTTAAAATATAAAATTTTTAAATAAGATAAAATTTGGTAAGTAAAAGTTTTTTCTGTGTTTTCACTTTTATGATGTCAATAGAGATCGAGAGGAATAGTCTTAGCATGTAATACGAAAACTAAAGTTCGATGAGATTACATCAAGCCTTCATCTCCTCCTCCTTTATGTGTTCTCTCACCTTCAGTTCGAATGTCAATAAACAACTAGGGTTTGGCATTAACAATTTATTTTAATAAAAATTTATTAATTAAGTTAGAAAGTAAATTATTTATTTATACTATTTTTAATTTGTTTTATTAAAATATCATTTAAAATATCTTACATTTCTTTTGATATTGGTAACGTCATATTTTACTAAACTTATCTTATTTATTTATATAAATTTCAATTCGAGCTATTGTTTTATCATTTTAAAAAAGAGAGAAAAATATATTTATTTGTTTTTAATAAAATTTTTCAATGGCAGCAACCTTTTGCTAAAACTTAATAACACTCATTTATCCAAGAATTATCATATATAATATAATACGATAGATATAATATATTAATAAATCAAAGTCACCATCCCCTTATCATTTTACCACATAATAGAAAATTTAGGTAACACTTTTACATATTCTCAAAATATAAAGATTATATTAATCCATTAATAATTTGAAATTTTCAAATAAATGTAACATAATCAATGTCTAAAATCATTAAAATATATTTGAAGATGTCGAAACTAAAGATCATATTCATGACTATTATAAATGCAAGTCCTCGGACTTTAGGTCTCTGCAATAAAATTTAAAACTAAAGATCAATCTTCATTACCCTTATAAATGTAAGATCTTGAACTTGATGTCTCTAAAATAAAATGGAATTAAGATGATTTAATTATGTGCAGTAACAAAAATATGGATTTTAAATTTATATATTACTGAAAATTGTTGCAAAAGATTTAATAATCACCAAACATCTCACGAAATAATATCGAAACTTGAATTCAACATAACATCATAACATCTCAAATATAACTCAATAGTAAACATCTATAGCAATCAAATATTAATAAAAAAAATTTAATTAGTATATTTTATATTTAAAAAAATATCGAAACTATATTGATACAACATAATACGGTATCGAAATTGTATCATTTCGATCATAAACTGAAACTTCAGCATGGTTCAAAATTTTAAACCTTGCATTTAATTAAAGTGTTGATGTCGAGACTTGCTATTGCTCGACACCCAAACTAAAGTCAAGACAACATGTAGGAGGAGAAGAAGCTTGATATGATCTCACCGAATCCTAGTTTTCCGTCACTTGCATGTATAATTTCTCTTATTTCTCTCCTGATCGTCACAGAAGTTAGAACATGAAAAGAAGTCTCACTCAAATGATATATTCATTTTTATCCTATATAAAAATTTCACATTATTATTATTTTTAATTTTAGATAACTAATTAAGCTTAATCGAACTAATATTTTGATTTTGGGTCTAGTGGAAGTCGTTTAGAGTTAAAGGGTTAGGTTGACCCATCAAGTATAATTAGGATTAAGTGGGTTCCAATTGGGTTCGATTTGGGCTCATTTTGGTTAGTTTAAGATTGAACCAAGTTTATAAATAGGACATTTTGGTCTAATTGTATTTAATTAAGTTAGGGTCAGTTGCCTGTCATTTACGTTGTTCATCAGCAAGTGTTATTTTCCTTCATCCCTCTTGCAACACTTCTCCCTCCCTCAATTTCTCTCTTGCTCTTTCTTCTTCATGTCTCTCTACTTCTCCATGCATACTATCACTGCTCAGGATGAGTTGTGAAGCGAGGAGATTAGTCTACTTGTGACTCACAAGTCTCCGGTGCTAGTATCAAAACCATCTCGCATGCTAGTTGGCGAACAAAATAGTAAATTTTGCTTAAGGAAACTGTCACATGCTCGACATGTTAATCCATAAAATGGACAAGTGCTTGTTCTTCATGTTCACATGTAATATAACCTTTGCATTAGGTTACCGTTTATGCGATTTACAGAACCTAACTATGTGCTTCTGTATGATTTATAGATCTGACTTTACTTATTTTTAATACTTTATTTATTGATACATACAATGCAGGTTCCTTCATTATGATTTATAGGTCAGATATGTTTCTAAAATCTTAGTTCCTTGTGTACTAATACGTTTACAATTCAGGTGGTTTGTACTCTGGTGGTAGTGCTCAAATGATAGAGAAATTCCTTGATGTACATGGTGATGAGATTTTATATGTTGGTGACCATATATATACGGATGTAAGCCAGTCAAAAGTTCATTTGAGATGGCGTACAACATTGATTTGTCGAGAATTAGAAGATGAGGTACAATATCTGTACAACTGTTATCTGTTTCCCAAATCATTATCATTCTTAATTTGTTTACCGCGCATGGAAATTGCTTCAATGGAGTAAAATTGTTCAACTACACCGAATAACATATCCATTTAATACAATTTGACAAGTCCTTTTGTTTTTTATGTGAATTTTTTTGGAATGGGCTTCATGTGAGAATTTTGATTCTCTTTAATCATGTATCTGAAATATTAAATTTAGTTAATAAATCCTTAGCTCATAGCAATGATAATTCCAGCATAATATCAATGGCTCTATTAAACTTTGATCTAGAAATTGCTATCAATCTTTCTTAGGCTGTGATTTTTGCAGTATAATGCGTTAATCCTTAGTCGAAAGTACAAGGAGGAGCTTATAAAGCTGATTGAGCAAAAGGAAATTGTAGGTGATCTATTTAATCAATTACGTCTTGCATATCAACGACGCACTAAAGGTCGTCCAGCTCAGGTAAACTCTGACAAGAATATTATCTAGTATCACTATCTTTTTTCCTCTTCTATTTAAATCTTATTTTAAAGTGTTCTTTTGTCTATTTTGTATCCGCAAGCCAAAAGCTTCATGTGTTAGTGTTGGGTTGTTACCATGGTCAGGAATGGAAGAATAGGACTTCGTCAAGAACAATGGTAGTCACATAGGGCTTGGTGTGAATGGCAATGTGGAGTACAAAGCTTTGAAAGGAGTTGTGTTCTTGGAGGTGTACTTGACGAAGTCAAGCTAGGTGTTACTAAAATATAGGTTTTGGTGGCTGGTGTTCCTCGGTCAGCTAGGAGCCATTGGGATTACAAGTGGAGTTGGGGAATGGTAAGGTGCTTGATGGCTCCGTAAGACAATGATTATGACAACAATGCTTGGCTACTAAATTTGAGATGGTGATATTGCAATGAGGGTGAGTAGAGTCGAGGAGGTTTTGAGAACAAATGTGAAGGATTATTTAGTGTATTGGTAGACGTGAAAGAGAAAAGAGAGAGAAGGGAGAGGTGGTGGGGGAAGAGATCGGTATTTTCATAATGGAAGGGGAGGCATAGAAGATAATTTGGATTTTGCGGGAAGACAAGTGAGGGGAGATTGTGCCTTTACAATTAACCCATGTCATTTAAGGTTTAAAATGTCATGCCGGGGTTTCGATCTTTGATGGAATGATACTATTTTGATATTTTGCTGACATTCCGATGTATGGTATCGGTGATAAATTGGAGGTTGAAAGAGAAAGGATAAGAAACATAGAAAGTGGACATTGTTTGAGCCGAGTGGTATCGAATTTTAATAATTTACTGGAACGATATATTTCGACAGTTTCATCTGGCATGGTACGAGATTTCAAACCATGATTCTTATTATAAAAAAATCTCGAAAAGTATTGTAAAATTGTTATTCTTTGCAAAATGATGTTATTGCTTGCAACACACATGTATATGTAGCCTTTAAGCTTATCTAATTATTCATTTGTCATGAGACCTCTAACTTGAGACAAAAAAAGAAAAGCATTTTATTTCTACCATCCACCCATCATCATCACCAAGTTATGGCATAGTCCCAACTATTTTGGAGTCAAATACATGTACCTTATCCCGCTAGCAACTTCTATGCTAGGTAATATTGATAGTAATGTTCAAATCCATTTATCGGGATGGAATTATATTGTATTACTGACTACTTTATCATGGTAATAGAGTCCAAATTTTCTCCCCTGCGCATCGGTCTTCTCCATGTGATAGTGTCATTGGACAGCTCTTCCATTGCAACAAGTTGATCACTTTCATTGCATCAAATGTACAACAATCTCTTTTGTTAAGGATACAGTTATAAATCAATGAGGGTCAGCTTGTAAATATATAAACTACAAGAATATAAATGTAAGACAGTAATAAGATACTATAAAGGCAAAGTGGAATTCCTACAGAAAATTTAACTCCAAGAGTTTCTGCAATTTATCAATGAGGGTCCGTTGTATGTGATTCAATCATAGTGTCTTCTTCCTCGGTAGCTCAGTCAGGTTGCAGCACTTTCTTCCTTGGCAATTTAGCGGTATTGCAGCTTTTAATCAGTGTCTTTCACACTAGTTTGTGAACTGTGCTTGCTTTCATTGTGCATCCCTTTTCTGTGTGGTTCTTCAAGATTGATCAGTATCATTGGGCATCCCATCCCGTCTTATTAGTGTAATTGAAACGCATGAAATTGAGCAATGTGGGTAGTCTACGTTCTTATTAGTGTAACTGAAAATATTCCCAAGTACCTCTTAAGCACAAGAGCAATCACTAATGTAAAGATCTTATTCGTTCGTCATTGCACATAGCAAGAAAGTGCAAGGACACATGAAGATTTACTCCTATTTTGTCTCTATTCAAGACTTAAGGAACAGAAAGCTAATCCCTGTAGAGTATGAGTCTTTTGGACTGTTCCTCCATAGCTGCCATCATTCATGGCTAAGTTGTCTCTTCTTGAGGTCCAAATTCTCTTGGGGTCATTAGTCTATAGAACTATAAAAAATGGTTATACCTTTAATCAAAGCTCAATTAGGAAACTTGTTCGATCTTCACTCCTTAATAGAGTCCATAAACATGCTTCTACACTCTCTTTAATGCATTCTAATGTTTTAGGTCCTAATCGTGTCGATACCTTTTTTGATAACTACTCTAAATATTCTTTCTTTTATTTTCTTAATTAAAGTTTTCTTTCATCCTTATCTCTTATACTCTATTCTAATTCACTTGTCTAATCATAGATTGATTGTTTTTGAATGGCATTATTGTCTAAACATATTTTCTCTCACTTTGTCATTTACCTAATTGCTCCTAAAATAATATTTTTGACATATCTTTTTGGTAACAGTATTATGATTTGAAATCTCGTACTGTGCCAGTTGAAACGTATCGTTCCAATGAATTACTGAAACTTGATGCCGCTTGGCACAAACAATGTCTTCTTCCTGCAACCTCCAATCTGTCATTAATATCATGCATCGAAATGTCGGCATGATATTGTAACCGTATTGTTTCAGTGAAAGACCGAAACTAATGTTCTTAAATATTTTATTAAATTGTAAGATTTTAAAATGTTAGGTTCTCTTCCTACAATCAGAGGTTCTTAGGTAAGATCTCGAGTCCAACAATCTTATGCACAATTTCAGGAATTCCTCTTGATCATAGAATCTTATTATTTTCTTCATATTAATTATATCTTCATCAATATTTCTCCATTGAATAATAGAAGGAAACCTATTAAACTCATTGCAAAACTTCAATGCATTTATTGTTGTGTTTCATAGAAAATGAATGTACTGATTGTTAAAATGCCACAACTTGTTTCATTTTTAAGACTCATGCAGCAAATAATATGGATGACAAACAATTGAAGGAAAGTATGCAGAAATTGCTAGTTATTATGACAAGACTAGACCAGAAGATTGCGCCAATGTTGGAATCAGATGGCGAATTCTTCAATGAAAGGTACAGATAGAACTTTCTTCATAAACCTACTATAGTAGATGTAGAAGTGTTAGATTCATGCAATAACCTCATTGTTCGATCGCAAAACAGTAGTTCTGATAGTCCGAGTCTGAAACTAATGGTTTGTCTCAGATGGGGTTATCTTTCACGCTCCGGCTTGTGGGACAAGAGCCACCTTACAAGGCAAATTGAAAAGTAGGTCATCCCTCGCTAGCCTACTAATTTGTCTATCAAAAGAACAGGGTGACATTCGTGCATTCTCTCTTTTTCTTTTATATTTTAACTGTAGGTATGCCGATATCTATACATCCAGAGTCTCAAATTTTCTCCACTATACTCCATTTATGTATTTCCGGTCACAGGAACAGGTAAAAACAATGTTCTTCATCATAAATCTTTACATTATTGTGAAATTAAATTTTATTTGTCGTATCTTCATTCGTTTGTCTTGATGCCTATGATTTTATGCTCTCCTTTGAAGTTTGTGTTTGTCAACAATATTATTAAGTGATCTTTAAGGATTTAATATTACTAAGACAAAGTATTTGTTTAATTATCATAATGAGTTTTTTTTTCTAAAAACAAAAACGAAAGGTCTAAATCTTCTAAATTAAATTGCTAAATGACTAGAAAGATATCTAGAACTAGGGCTCAACCTCAAACTCTCCACTAGTTGAGTTGGCCAATTTCAAAGCCGACAATGTACTCCTTCGATGGTGAAGTGTCTTACCGCTAGTAGTCCCATTGACCTATATCATATTCATTGTTGTAAATTTGCCTTAACAATTAGGCGCTTGGGTTCTTTCGTCCCCTCTTAAGCTAGTTTAAATAAATTGTAGGTGATATATGCATGACAACATTATTTTTGTAGTACAATTTCAATAGGGTCTATGGGAGCATGTCCTAATTTGGTAGTTATTTAACCTAAGTGAGTTTGTATGTTATTTGAATTGTATCTCTATACTTGGCCTCTATACTTAAGCTAACTACGATCGTTTGCTTTTTGTTTTTCTAGAAAATTACAATAAATTATAAGAAGATAGAGTAATGTGAATCATTTATATGTGGGAGAACCTACCATTTATCATTAGTGTAATCATATTTCTATACTTGCTCTATACTTAAGCTAAATTCGTGTCTAAATTTACTCTATGAATCTCTATGGTTCTCTATGTCTAAATTTACTAATGAAGGTACCCCTACATTCGTGTGATTATAATCGAATCATCATTGGTGATGATAATGCCATTAATTTAAATAATGAAGATGCTACATCTTTTTGATTGCGAGGTGAGGTTGAATCTCGACGAAGCCAAGGCAATGCCCTCCTCCGTAGTGGTCAGCAATTTACCACCTCACAGATGGTCGTGGGGCTGACCGTTAGGCCACTGGGGTTGAGTTATTTGTTACACTCCTAATTAGTCCAAATTAAAAAAGGTATAATTAAATTTCCTAAAACAGAAGGGGAGCCTTGGCGCAACGGTAAGGTTGCTGCCATGTGACCTAGAGGTCACGGGTTCAAATCCTGGAAACAGCCTCTTGCCAAAGGCAAGATAAGGCTACAATGGATCCTTTCTCCGACCCCCCATGACGGGAGCTTCGTGCATTTTTTAAATTTCCTAAAACAAACACCCATAGATTGCTTTTGACTATACAAAGACTTCTTTATTTTTTACGCTAGGTCATTCTACATGAGTAATTATTCTAGAATGATGCTACGGAAGTATGCCAATGAGCTGGATGTTGAGATGGAGCTGATGATGCGGAGGTCTACCAATGCCGTGGCTACTGAGGTGGTGTTGTCTGACCTACCCAGAGTGCACACTAGAACAAGCATCAGAGAGCGTCGAAATTGTCCAACAAAACCCTTTGATGCTTAAGTAACTAGAGGTGTAGTGAGCAATGAAAAGTATTGAAGCAAGAGAGAGAGAGAGAGAGACCCCAAACACCAACATATGTTGGTATTT
This sequence comes from Curcuma longa, assembly GCF_044706935.1. Classification (NCBI taxonomy): domain Eukaryota; kingdom Viridiplantae; phylum Streptophyta; class Magnoliopsida; order Zingiberales; family Zingiberaceae; genus Curcuma; species Curcuma longa. The sequence continues at coordinate 657,055 of NC_133862.1, read as the reverse complement.
ATAGGTATGATGATTGTGGGCCATGTTTGTTGTGACCAACAACTGCAAGGGCAATAGTGGCTCTCTTGAAAAGCCTCGTAGCCTACTAAACTCAAAGGGGAGAGCTCAGAGAGTTCAGAATGGAGAGCTCAAAGAACCCAAAATGGAGAGCTTGGGGAGCTCAAAGTAGAGAGCTCAAGGAACTCAAAATGGAGAACTCAGGGAGCTCAAAGTAGAGAGCCCGAGGAACTCAAAATGGAAAGCTTGAGGAACCGAGCTCAACATGGCTAATGACGCTTACTAGCCGACCTAGCTTGAGGTCTTGGAACACATGGTATGTGTGAAGTGGGGCCATGTAGGCATAGCTTGCTGATTCGGAGTGAGGTCATTATCAGGGGTATCATAGAATGGTGCTTAAAATTCTACATTGTTACTGTAAAGAAGACACTTTTTTGTCAAGTTGCTGAAGATGCCAATGAAAGACAACTATTAAAGAGGCAAATTGAAGCTATCTTGGCCACAAAGATAGTGTTAAGATAGTGTACTACTAAGAACATTTATCGGTAAAGACCCACTCGCAGCATGCAATGGTACCAACTCACAAGTGTTACTAGAGTTGATAATATTCATCTTATCTATTATGGCTTGCCGCTAACTTGAATTAGAAAGGGCTTCTAAGAGATCAAGTAATGGATTCTAAAACCAAAGACAATTAGAAAGAAGAATAATTGGGCTGACCATGAAGCATAAGGTAAATAGCCGGAAAGTGAACGTGGAGTAAAACAGTAAAAGTACCTCTGCAAAAATAATGGGATAGTCCAATTAGAAGTATGATTTAAGATGACGGTAGGTGACAGTAAGGCGAGAGAGTTTTTGGAAGTGTTGGAGCATGTTTGGATAACCTTCATCTATACCACTAACAAAGACGGTTTCTTGAGAGTAGGATCAGGAAGTACCTCGTGCCAATTTAGAAAGAGAGGGTGAAGAGCCAAAGAAGGGAGGAAAGTTCGACAAACAACATGACTCCTTTTCTATTATGTGTTCTTATAGATGATAATCGAAGATACAAAGTGGATTGGTTAGTAAATAGGGTTTAGTAGAAGCCCTTAACGTTCTCATATACATATTTGGCAGGACTAGTATATGAGAGCTTATTGAGTCTTCACTAGCTCTAACTCAATATAAACAATGTGGAGGAATAGTTAGCAAAAAAGGTCAAAATCAAATTTTAAAAATTTTAAAATGTTGATTAGTTAGAAATAGATATACGAGTACGAACAGGATAAGAAATGAGAATGTTAAAGAGAAAGTCAGATTATACCTATTGAGGAACTAGACGATCAAAGAAGATTTGATTAACAATGATAAAATATAATAAATTTTATTTAAATATACACGATAACATAGAAGGCGATACAACCAAATGGCATAAGAGGATCTATATAGCCGATAAGACTTGGTTGTCGTTATTATTATTTGATTAGTTAAAATCCAACATCATTAACATGAATAATATTGCCCTGTTGATTCATTAGCCCATGCTGCCTCTTCGATCTTCCATTGTAAACTCTAGTGTAATTTACTAATATCGACTCATTAAGATTAAGTGAATGCGCACGATTGATTTATAGCAACCGAAGCATGCAGTGGCAATTTACGGAATGCTTTCGTCACACGATCAGCATGTAAAATTCGATATCGTTGTCGTCTGTAGATGTGCTTGCTTTCTTGCAAATCTCTAGTGTAGTTGAATGCTTACTTTACGCATGTATTCTATTGCACAATTTTGCAGACGTTGGCGCATGATTCACACACATACTCTTCCAGAGATGTCGATCGAATCGCAGTCGAGCATGAGCATTGATCAAGTTGCATTCTCACCTGCAAGGATGATTATAAACTGCATTCAATAAGAGGAGTGCAAACATTTGATGATCATGCTTATTTGGTCCTCTTGTAAGTATGATCAATTACGGCCTATGTCAAGCATTACAACTTGCCATATTGCATTCTCATTGTGAAAACATTCGTTATCGATAGTTTGATTTGTTCAGTGATTCTCTCCGCAAATTTGACGATGTATTCTCGTGTTTCATCTTCGCCTTCAAAATGTCTCCGTTGTGTATGTTGTTGATGGGATTGCGTAAGATCGATAGATGGAACGGATAAATGTAGTTCAAAATCATCTTCATTAGTATCACTATTTTGCTAGATAGTGATAGTCCTATTAGCCAATTGTTCATGTCTAACTTCATCTACTAGGACTTTCTAGATGAACATTAGCTTATCAATGTTCATAATCATCAATGTTGGTTCTATTATCGTGGAAGTCGACTGTTGATGGCTTCAACTTGACCACTTTCTAGATTTGTTCTAGAGAAGTCATGCTTACGGAAAATCATTTGATCATACTATCCCAAGATCTCTCTAAGCTACCTTAAAGTCAACTTCCTCAAGTAAAGAGCTTCATCCACACTAACTTTTACAAACAACTAGGTGACGTCTATCTCTGTCTCCACCTTTAGTTGCACTTTAGTAGTTCATTAAACTAACGATAAAAAAAAATAAAATCATCTTAAAACACACAAAAATTCACATCTTTGATCCAAAATTGAAATTTTACTTTACCAACAAAGACACACCAACACTCGTGCGACCGAAATTACCTTCTCACAAAGTCAATCTCATCCTCCAAAAGTGCTTATTTTCTGCTGCTTTTGATCGACTTCTTCGAACATCAAAGCTCAACAAATCAAGCTGCAACTCGATGTCCTTGACATAGCTCGCCAAGACTTCCATGTCATTCATTTTTTTTTCTAAATCTCAATTAGAAACACCACTAATTCTCAAAATCTATCAAGAATCGATCTAAAACTCTAATCTTGATCTCAAGCTGTAGTTGACTTACCGCATCTCTTTGCGCCGTTGGACAAAGATGAAGGAGACGATAGAAGAAACCCAGATGTAAATAAAAGAGAGCTGACAGATTAACTTTTTTAACGAAAAAAATAAGACACTTAAAAAAAAAATTGTTCAGATGAACTGACTGGGTCAATTAAAAAATGAGATACGCATTTTAGGCAATAAGAAAAATCAAATACGTGGTTCAATAAAATGCCTATATATAAAAGTATAGTATGATGCTTAATTGAAATATTAGCAAAAGTCAAGAACACAGTTTAGTTTAGTAAAATGCAGACATGAAATGCTATAAAGTTTGTTGCAACAGGACTCTCTCAGATCACACACTTTTCCACTTTATTCTGATTCTCTAGGTGACTGAAATGTCAATTTTGGAACATGAATTAAGAGAATTTATTCATGCTCTTAATTTTGGAACTTTGTTCAATCTTGGAACATGAATCAAGTGACTGCAATCACTTTGAATTAAGGCAAAGTGAACTCTTTGGATTGAGCTCAAGTAGTGCCATCTGAATTCTTATCCTTGTGCCATTACTCTTCAAAGATAGAAACTGAGAACAGATCAGACATCTTGCCTAAGTAAACTAATTTCACTACTCTCCTAAATGTCCTGATTGTCTCAAGAAGGAAGACTGTCTTTTTATACAAACCCATTGAAGTAGATTCCAAGAATTTGATGTACAAATACTACATTTCTCAGGTTAATATAAATCAAGGATCGCCATGGGGCGTGCAGTGATAAGTTATGTTGTCTAACGATCGATGGGTCGAAAAGAGTAGATCACAGTTCAGGCTCTAGAATTCTGCACAACCAGGACTGCGAGGAAAAGGAATTGCATCCCTGATGTTATCTATACCTGTCGCGAACTGCACAAGTCTCTCAAATCCCAGACCGAATCCAGCATGAGGAACTGTAATAGTCAGAAATCAGCAACACAATCTACGTATAATACCGAACTTAAGAAAATCTGAAACAAAAATGTCATAGACGAGACGAGATGATTGATGGTCATCATGTATTAAATTGGGTACACCATTAATGCCAGTCCCAAATCCGGTTGAAAAAAGACCAAGAATTTATTTAGGCTTTCATAATATGTTATAAGTTAATCATGATGTTATAAGGCTGTTTTCATCAATCAAATACCTCGAAATGCAATCAAAATGAAATGGCAGAGGTTAAATGAAATAGTATGTCCTTAAATGGAACATCTGTAGAAACTTGGACCTTAGCAATCAGAGTTCCTCTTAAAGTTTATACAGGTGAATGATAAAAATAATTTCAGAAAAGTAAATACCCATTAAAGTATCATTTTAATTTCAGCTAGCAATTCTCAGTTAGTTAAAGAATGTTTTGAAGGAAACAAAAATTGAATCAAATTATCTGAGGAACGTATAGTAAGATATGAACATAACTACCAAACCTGAACCAAAACGTCGAAGATCAAGATACCACCAATAACTATCCTTGTTAAGCTTCAACTCATCCAAGCGACTTTCAAGATATTCAAGTCGTTCTTCTCTTTGACTTCCGCCAATAAGCTCTCCTACCTGATAGGTATCATAAAGGATAAATCAAGAAGTTACACATCATTTGCATGAAAAGAATAACACAATACATTCAAATATTATGAACATAGAAAATAGAAGAAATCTTACATTTCTGCATTGGAAAATTATAGCAGAGTATAGAGCGATTTATTAACATTAGGCATGGAGGCTGAAATTTCCATAATGCATAATTATGGGCCAAAAATAAAAATACATAAACAAGGTGACACGTAACAAGTAATAGTTATTAAGAGATAAACCTGACTTTCTAAGATTAACCAATATGAAGTTCTCTCATTCAAACCATATTATTATTCATTAACTTGTAATGTGTGGTATAAACAAATATGAAGCTTTATTGTAATAGCTTATTAGTTCTAGAAGTTTTTGCAACTGATTCTCATATCAAAGTCCGACCTCTATCCTAGTGTGATTTCAAATTTTCCAAAATCATCAAATCAACTCTTTATGACTATCAAATCCTTTTTGAGTTAGATATTCCTTATCATTGTTTATACTCACCATCTCACATCTAATTTACTTTATCCTAAAAGCATAAAGCTGAACTAAATTAATAAATTAGCATGAGATAGTGTGGTAGAATAATTGAATATCGACTACCTGTGACTGTATTTATGCAATAAAGTGAAGCACCGAATATGCAAAAGCGGTAACATAGACCATTATCAATGAATTGACAGTGATAGGAAATAGCAACATTATTTTCTTTGATCTTTCCCCTTTTTTTAGTGAGAACATTCTCAAATTTTCTTTGATAAGGTGATTTGGAAATCATACATATTCAATCTATGGCTCTTCCAAACTCTTTCCTATTGATAAAATAGATTAACTTTCTTAAACAGAGGCAGACTATTATTATCCCCTCCCTCTCTGACTTTGTGCTTTTGCTTAACGGTATTGAGGCAAATGTATTGATGTTCAGGCAAATGTTCAGGTAGATTATTACCAATTATGAAAAATCATCACAATATCCATGAAATGTCAGTGTAATATTTTGACACCCTTTATATGAATTGTTATAGATTGTAAAATGTTTTGACACTTTTTATAAGGAACTGTCATAGATTTTCAGGAATCAATTATGGAAGGGGAGGGTTAACAGTTATTTATCAACTCATACCTATAGTGCATGAAGCCACTACGACAACTCAAAACAACTGGGATACGCAGCCATCCATTAAAGCTTAATAAGCCTATAATGACTTGTAGTTTGCACCTTCATTGCACAACAAGAATTTCGGAAAATGTTCATCTTTCTTGTGAATTAGTAAGCTGATTTGTACTTGTGGATAGTTGACAGATTCCATGTCGACATCAACATACCTACATCTGCTAACAGACGAAGATTCTCCTCTATTTACATTTAGGTTTGTTGGACTTTTTATGCACAATCAACGTTAGTAGTTTCATGAATTACTAGAATGAAAAGTTAGCATGCTTTATGTCCTCAAAGCAAGGTCATGAAACACATTCAAACTGAATCAGCCATGGTCTATGAAAAGATACCCTGGGAACCAACACATCCATAGCAGCAACTGTCTTCCCGTCATCATTTTGACGCATATAAAATGCTTTAATTTCCTAATCAAAAGTGAATGAAAATAGAGATTAGTTTTTTCACTTCATCTCAAATTTGTGTACACGAGAGCAAATCAAATGCACACCTTAGGATAATCTCTTATTATTACTGGGCGGCCAGCAAAAGCAATTTCAGTGATGTATCTTTCATGCTCACTTTGCAAATCCAGACCCCATTTTACCTATGAAAGTTGAAGACCCATGACCCAGGTTATCTGACAAAAGATCAATATATCTTATGAAACAGTAAATCTGCTATTAGCTTTTATCTAACAGATTTAGAAGAAAGACCCATTTTCTAGAAATCACTGAACATAAACAAAACACCAAGGAAGCATACTGTGAACTACTAGCTGCAAATCAGAGACAAACGTTATCATCCTAGAAAATGTAGTTTAAAAATAAAAGAATAAAGAACAATATAGGGAGATAAATAAACTAGATTCCCTATATACAGAACAGTTGGGGAAAGATGGTGGTACATGCAAGTAGACAAATCCTTTCACGTTATAGCCATCTAAACTAATGCCCTTTCTTAGCCACAAACTAACAAGTTATAGATATATGATATGTTACCGGGAATTCAAATTTCTTTTTGGTGCTAAGTAGAAGTTCAACAGCATCAGAGTATGTCAATTGAATGAAGTCTTTCTCGACCACATCCTGTGAAAAATTAAGAAAAAAAAGGCAAAGAAACACCAGGTTATGATATCTGTGTGATTACTCTAGTGCTTATCAAATCAATAAGATAACTATACGTGTAAGTTTAAGGAAGAGAAATAAAAAGTGGTTAGACAGAGAGTATGCCTTCAATCTATCAATTATTCCTTTCTCAATCCATGTATTAAAGAAATCCATGTCTTCCTTGCAATTCTCAAGGATATATTTCACCTGCAAAGCATACCATTAACAAATATATAAAACGTTTAGTTCATATTTTTTTAGCAAATAAAATAAATTCACAAATAGAAAATAGATGACAAAATTCAAAGAAGAAACCTACTACATACTGGAGATATGCAGTAGCACAAGCCATGTCATCATTCAGATCCGCAAAGGCAAGCTCAGGTTCAATCATCTAGAGAAAAAAAAGGGGAAAAAACTTAGCAGAGTATAAATTTTTAAGGGAATTTTGGCTGTAATTTGGATTGCACATCACGATGAAATAAGTAACATAAGTACCCAAAATTCAGCCAAGTGTCTTGAAGTGTTCGAATTTTCAGCTCTGAAAGTTGGGCCAAACGTGTAAACCTAAGTGATCAGCATGGTTAACAATCAATTAGGTATATGGCAATAGAGATAAATAAAGTAAAAGTATCACCCAAAATATATTGCCATTTATAAAGTTAACAAAGAGGAAGAAGCACCTACATCAGAGAGAGCAGTAGCATATGTTTCAGCATTGAGTTGGCCAGATACTGTCAAGAATGCAGGTTTGCCAAAGAAGTCCTAGTATCAGTAGAAGAAAGTTAGCACCATGATTCAAGAAAATTTTGCACGAGGAAAAAATAAAATTGAAGCATAATATGAGAAACATGCAGCCAAAGTTCAAATTCTTCATTATAACATGGATCAAGGCATATGTTGTATCCATGATCCATAATTTCTTCATTATAACCTCTTAGGCAGTTACATTTACCAGCCACTCCTTGGTTATTGCACCTCACAAAGTGTTACCCAGCAACAAAGTTCAAATTCTGGAAAAAGCAGTTTAATTTTTATTTCCACATGAATGTTGTTTGCAATTCACCCACCACTGAGCTTCACTCATAATTAATCAAACAAGGGCAACATACCCATTTCATTTGAGCAAGGTAAACTGAGGGAGAAACTAAAAAGAAGATAAACACTGAAAAAAACTGAAGAATCCCGATTTCTAATTATGTATAAACTAAGATTCAAATTCTCAAGTCATGACAGTTTTGGTATTTGACTACAATGATATTGTTTCAGTACTGTAACAGTGTTCCAACCAATGGTGCTGGTACAAAATTTCAAGCCATGGTATAAATTCTTTTCATATTTCGATTGGAATATTTATAGTGTTTGATTGATTATCTAAACATGGAAGTGATAGGCTTTTATCATCTGGAAGATACATTTAGCAATTCAAGATGTCAATCCTGCTCTATTTGGAAGCCAACCACAACATGGAAATTGTTCATTTGTTCTATGAAATAGCATACGCTGGCATAAAATAGATTTTTTTAACACGTCAGAAAGATTTCATAACAAACCTGTGACCAATCAACATTCCCATCCTTGGTAGTTGGGATGCTATTGAGTCGACAGTTACCTTCTCCAGCATTTGATATCTGTCAAGGTAACAGAACTGAAGTCAATATTATGGAAGTGATTATGAAAATAAATCAGGATAAGAACAACCAAGTGACGAGCTTTCCTGTTTTCTAAACAAATAATTCTTAGTAACTCATGGAAGTTTGCAGCAAGTAACAGTCAGTTTTTATGCCTTAACAACATTTGATTGTTTACAGACCTATTCCTTTCAAGGTTTAGTCAGACAACATAATTTCCTAAGGGACACATTTAACCTCAGTGATAGTCATGTTTTTAGAATTAAAGATGCTGTGGGAAGGAAAGAATATTCAATCATATGTGAACTCAAGGATTTATACAACCATCTGCTTTATACATATCAAATGAAGCAAGCAAAGCTAATCTAGGCCAGTGACCCACAACTAAGATTCAAGGCTACAAATTGGCGGGTTCTGTCAGCCTCTAAAAAGGACTGATGAGTGCAGTTATACATGGAAATAGTTGGCTCATTTGAGTCATCAGTTTAAGAATCAAACTGTTCCGCATAACTAAAGCACCAGGTCACCCCTTTATCATATTGCCCATCTCTTCCTCTACCATTGCAATATGAAAGTGAAAAAGGAAAGGAATAAAATTAAAAAAAGAAGGGCAAAGATATGGCAGGGAGAGACAGAGTGGAGAAGGAAGAACAAGTGGTCAGAATTGATGCCTCACCAACAAATTGGCCCAAAAAAGACTAGGAGGAAAATAGTACTAAATCTGCTTCAACATACCAATGTAGTCACACAGAATTGTTCACCAGCTCCTTCACAATCTGATGCAGTAATAATAGGACTTGAAACCCAAACAAACCCATTTTCCTGAAAAAAATTGTGAGTAGCAAATGCCAATGCGTTCCTCACTCTAGTCACCTGAACAAACATCCCAATCAATGTAAACCTTTGTTAGTACGAAACAACAAACTGTTTCTTTCTACACACTAAAAAAATTGAAGCTACTACTGGATATTTGATATCACTCAATCCAGAATCAAATAGCATTCTTCCCAGAATGAACATGTGATGTTATGAACAACTTGAAAGGACTCCAAATACATCATGCATCATAAATGGTAAAGCAAAAACTGTTCAAAAAATGCTAGATAGCATACAAGGAAACTAAAAGAACACAAGAAATGTCTTCTGCAAAATTAGTTGTAGCTCAAAAAATTCATGATAGCAGGGAAAGAACAGGATATAATCTGCATACATTTAGCCAAAGAAATCAGTTCCCCTGTTTCATCTTGTATCATGTATGGACCATCCAGTACATCATACAGTAATCATCAGCTAGTAGAATATCACAATCAAAATGGATGCTTTGTTAGAATGAGACCTTCCAGCACAGAATCGTACTTAACTGTGTTGCAACGCTATAAATGTTCTTTCATTCCGCAAAGGGAATTGGTTATCATGTAATAAAAACATATTTAGTGTTGCCTGAGTAAGACGAAAATAACATGCACCACCAGCACAGGAGCTTCATTATCATGCATACAACTGCAAGTGATAGAACCAGTAAAATATAGTTGAGTATGAACATACAGCACCAAATGTATTTGTTCGAGGACGAAGGTGAGCTATGGTTCTCAAAAATTCTCTGGTAGCTCTCTTCTTTTGGATAGGATAAGCTGATGGGTCACTTTTCCCTATCTGCATCAGAAAAGATGGAAAGCCTAATTGTTTATGGAAATAAGGAAGACTGAAAATTTAAAGTCAGTCTGTAATCTTCAGGGAAGGCATAAGTTACTGTTTTGCAGGGTAATGAGACATTATTTTCTGCTTGCTTAAGAACATAATGGATAAATACCATTAGAAATACTTGAAGTAAACCTTTTTACAATCAGTGACATGAGATATTTAACCATACGAGAAGAAAGTTTCCGAAAACAAGCATTCCCAAAAAAAAAGTGTTGAGCTTAAGACAAGTGTTAGATTAACAAAATAAAATAGTAACTCAAGGTATTAATAGGCAAGCAAAGTTTTTTTTCGTCTTTTTGGCATTTTCTAACAGTGGGAGATGCTTGTTCCACTAAATTTTGAGCAAAACATTTTGTTTCCAATTATCTACTCAGGAAAGTAACACTTTCAGAACTCTACAATAGCAATGACACTTCTCTAGCAATTACTTCCACCAAATAATCACATTACATATTTTTAAATTTTTGAATCACACAAACTATCTGCTCCAGAAACTCTTTATGAAATGTGATTTCAGTAACAAGAAAAGCATTGATTAAAATAATTAAGATGGATGGGCATAAAATCTTGTAAGAGCTTTTCGATATTTTGGATTTGTTATTAACAAAATAGGATATTAAAGAAGATATCGTAATAGCATAAAGAATGAGTGATTAAGGTTCTAGAGTCTTCTGCAACTGTTGTGTCCCTTTAAACTAAAAGAAAAAATTATAAGTTTATACTATGAACCGAAGTGCTGGTTTATTACAAAGAAACGTGTACAAAGTTAATGTAGCAAAGATGAAAAATGCTAAGATGACATGTGGAGTTGCTAACAAAGATAAAATAAAAATATACTAATATTTGTAGCAATTAGATATATAAGAATTAAATCCATTAGGGTAAGAAGGTATAAGGGATAGAGAAACTAAAATATATTGGTCAATGTGATTAAAAATAATTAAATTATTTTAAATATAATTAGTAATAAATATTTGCTTAGAGCCAAATGGAGGGATAAGATTCATATAGCTTCAAATGATTGGGAGAAGCATGGTTTGATGACGATGACAACGGCAACAATGACAGTGATGACATATTATCTACTGAATTACTAGAATTAATAAATGGGTTGTTGAAAATAAAGCGTAACATTTAGGGACCCTATATAATTGTTTTGTGCCTCTTGGGCTAAAAGGAAAACAATAGGATGACGTGGATCTAGGGAAATTGGCTCAATCTAGGGCAATTGGGTTGGATCAGGGACCTGACAATTATGCTATGAGTGAAATGTTTGAGAGTATCCCTCAGTATGTGTGGTTGCATCATACTATCATGTACCTTGTAATGATGAATTAAGGAAGTTGATTGTAGTATGACACTGGTCTCCTAGTCCTCATTATCAGGATGCAACGCACACACAAAAAAATTTATTAAAGACGAGAAATTCTCTAAGATGGATGTGCAATATTACTAAAAACAATAAAATAAAAATGACTAAAAAACAATGAGAAATAGTATAGTTCTAATAATTAAACAAGAGAAAATAGATTGAGATGGTAGAGACATATTCAAAGATAACTTATAGATTTATAGCTGGAATAGTTGAATTGGTTGGAATCATAGGTGTAAAAAATAGAGGGCGAGCAAAATACAGTATTCAGTGAATAAAACATGATTTAGTTGATTTAAATATCATTAGTGATATAACCTTAAATAAAAAATAGAGGGATAAGATTCATGTAGCCAAACACAACTCGATAATAATGATGATGGCACATGTCTACTGATTTATAGTAAACAAAATTAGACTTGATACCAAAATAAAGATTAAAAAATACAGGCAGATTCATCAAGTATGACCATTACGGATACCCTTACCCTTCTCCTAACACCGCATTTCCCCTCTTTTTGTTCTTTCTCCAAAAAAAAACTGAACTTCAGGATAGATATGTATGCTAAAATGAAATCTTAACAAACAAAATGCAGTGTTACTCTTTTTTGGATTTTTGATGTTAAAAAAAGTGTTTTGACGTGCAAATAGCACTTTTTACAAGAGAGATATTGACATAAATTTATTACCATGATAAGTCTTGCCACCTTTAGCTCCACTTTCTGCTTAGTACCTTGGCTTCCAACCAAAGTTCCTTCTACTAGTACAGAAGTTCCTGTTGTGATAAAGCCAGATTCTACCTAATAACAATAGAAGTACAAAAATTTTGACAATAGAAAAATTAAACAACCATATAAAAAATAACACTAATAAACTGAATGATACAATTTGAAGAAGAAAGATATATATCCACATAGATCCCATTTATTTGGGTGAGAGCCATAAAATAAAAATATTCCAAAGTAGTCGATGGACAAACTTCTCCAGATGCAATCAACAACATAATTAATCAACAATGATAATACAAAAGCAGAAATTTAGTTTATTTTTTGAAGGACCAAGTCAATAATTATGGCCCTAATCATCACAAAAAGCATCAAGGAAGATATTTTCCTGCCAACATCATATGGAAGAACTAGTTCAAGTACATGAAAATGGTAAGAAAACAACTTATAGCGTAGTCCAAAAACTACAAGTTACAAATTTGATTCAAATTATCAAATCCACTTGTTGACAAAAGATGAGAAGGCCACTTGATCACAGGAAAGAGAGGAATTTTTAGTAATTAGTTTGCAGAAATCGGATCAATATGAAGAAAATTTGACAAGATTAAGATGATGTCAAGATTCAAAAAGGTGATTCTAAGCGGTAGACACTAGACGCTCAATTCACTGAAAAGTAGGTAATGTAGTGCATATGTGATATGTGAGAGGATATGGTAGTAGTATTTAGAATATAAAAAAGGCAGCCCGGTGCACTAAGCTCCTGTCAATATGGAGTCTCGGAGAAGAGTCGGGCCACATTGGATCTATTATACGCAGTCTTACCTTGCATTGCAAGAGGTTGTTTCTGCGACTCAAACCCATGACCAACATATACCCAACAAAGCATCTAATCAATTCATCCAATTTACAATTTCACATAGAAAAATGCATGTCAAGAGACAAAGTAAAACACATAATATAAAAATGTAGGATAGGTCATATTTATAAGTAATATGCACATGCCATTAATATTTAAAGCGTTTAGTTACAAAATAAATTTTAAGTTAACGCTTATAACTTACGTGCTACCATTCCAAAAGCTTAGTTTAGTTTAGTGTTCCATAAAACAAGAATTAGTTTTCTTTAGTGCAAAAAAAACATCACATAAGCACATGTTAAGTTCTTGATCATTATCAACTGTATGATTTTTCTCTCATTCACCACATAGATGATTTGCCTCACCTACATAGGTAACTGTCTGGCCTGCCTAATCACTAAAACTACCTAAAGAGAATATCATATATGTGATATGGTTCCTTGTCTAAAATGCCTTGGCTTCTGCATATACAGCCACCATGACTCCTTTTTGGAACATTGGTTGATGTAATAATTTATATGTAAGAACAACAATTAAAAGCCGCCTTAGATTGCTATGCTTCATGTATACTGAAAATACATACATGAGTTTGTTAGTTAGAAGATGAGTTACCTGATCATAGCCATCGGCATCAGAGCCCATCACACACTGCATGTTGGATAAGCAAGAACCATCATTTACCTGAATTCATGGAACAGTGACTTAAATAGTTAAAGACTAAACACTGATTTATGAACACAAGAAAACCTAGCACTGCCACGTCAAGCAATGACAAATAAATGGATCCATCTACATCAAAACCAGTATAAATTCCATGAAAACAAAACAATGTATTTGTAAGTATTGACATGTAAACAGGCTGTTGGAAGATCAAACTAAGCCATTAAGTGAGATCTTCATGATGGATCATGCCATAAAAGAAATGACTCCCCAATTTTCATATTTATGATAAGCAAATACAAAATTCAAGTGCAGCGCATTATAGGCTCCATTTTTTACCAAGTTAAAAATTGGGAGGTGCTACTTCCTATTTCAGCCCGCATAAGTGAATAATGTTACTTCATGAACAGAGAAATAGAATGGTGCCTCTGGATCCAAATGACAGAGGTTAGACACGACTTGATTCAACATTCAAATCAAGAATACAATTTTGTCCCTCTTGCTGGTATATGCCGATAGAAAAAAGGAGTACTCTAGTTTTCCATCAAAAGAACATTTTGCCCACTGGTCTGGAAAATTGCAACAAAATATATCATCAACTTCAATCATCTTCTTCTGTAAGAAGGTAAGTTAATTCCAATCACCTCGATGAACGTCACAGTAGTCTGAACCCGACAAGTCCGGACCCAACCCCTAATCACCAGTACCTCCCCAATCCGGTCCACCCCCTCGTCGGGCCCTCCCTTGACGTCCGCGATCCTCAAGCGCCTCCGGAACTCACGGACCTTCTCCCCTGCCTCCGCTGAGGGAATCTTCTCCCGGGTCTCGGCGTCGGCGGAGATCGCCGCACTGCAGAATTGCCTCCACGTCGAGCCTATACGGTCGCAGGAAAGAGCATCACTAGAGAACGGGGACGGAGACGGCGGCGTATGCGCCCTCGAGCGGGCGTTTCCCGAACTCCGGCCGACGGAGGTTCGAGGGCATCTAAGGCGTCGCAGGAGGAGGAGAGGAGAAGCGGCGCGACGGAAACGGAGAAGGGAGAAGGTGGCGGCGGAGGCGAGAGACGCCGCTGCGGCGATCGTCATCCTGATGACGCCGATATCTCGCGCTAGTGGTTCAGCTCTCCCTCCGTCGCTCGGCTTAAAGCGACAAGGTTCGACCGGACAAAAGTGTCCGGTCTAAAACTGAACCGGGCTTGAGTTTTCGACTGACTAAGGCAGGACCCGGTCCATTAAGAGATCTGAAGCCCATCCAGTCACGTCCTCCCATCGGAGAAGAAACCTCGGCTCCGCTCGTCCCCTTCGCTCTGCTGCTCGCTGCTCGCTGCTCGGAATCGAAGCCAGAAGAAAAAATGGAGTCCGTGGGCGTCGATGAGTAAGCTAGTCGCCTCTCCTTTCTTCCATATGCTTTGTGGTGTTTGCGTGATTCAATCCGAGAGCATACGCGGTGCATTTCCCGACTTACCGCCTTCGATTCGATCGCCACTTCATCTGCTGTTTCTGTCGAAGAGTTTACTGTTCTAATTTCTTGTGATTTTTAAGATTTGTCTATCTGGGTGAGATCTGAATATGGATAGATCCATGGGGTTGATATGGGTGGCTTGATATTTCTCATGGGCAGTTTGCCTCTTTAGTGACGTTTTTCTGCTCGAGTGATTTATGGTTTTCTTATTTATTGGCTTTGTGCAACAGGATGTCTGAATCTATTATTCCTGGCCTGCCAAATGATTTAGCTTTGAGATGTCTGGCAATGATCTCACATGGATATCATGGTTTGCTAGAATGTGTTTCAAAAAGATGGAAACATGCAATTAGAAGCAAGGATTATGCACATTTAAAGGCCAAGGCAGGGTGGAGTGGTGATTGGTTGTTTGTTCTTGGATCCAATAATCCGGCTATGTGGCTTGCTTATGATCCTGATGCTGATAGTTGGCATCCATTGCCGGCAATGCCAGGGCCCACTTCTGATGAAGAATTTTGTAGGTTTTCATGTGCAAGTATATGCAACAAGTTTTTGGTAATTGGTGGCTGCTACATCCCACGTTCAACTGTATGGTCGGAGACAAATTTATCGGAAGTGAATTCTGTCACAGTTTTTGATCCATTCAAGAAGCAGTGGAGCAGTGCAACCAGCATGAGCACAAAACGAATTGATTTTGCATGTACTGCAATAGGTGAGAAGGTTTATGTAGCTGGTGGAAGGAACTCAGATAATCTTCAAGGACTTGCTAGCGCTCAAGTTTATGACCCTCACTTGGACTTGTAAGCTTCTTATCATTTTCCATATCATCTGTTGGAAGTTTTTAGTAGGATCAAGAAGGACAAGAAGAAATTAGCAACTTTGTTTCATTATCTTGATCTACTCATTGCCTATGTCCTAAGATTGCATTCCCTTATACAGACGTTATAGGAAATTCTAGATATCTTGATAACACAAAAAAACTCATTAGCTATTTTGGTTTACAAAACATGGAGAAGACTAAAGTCACACAATGTTCAAAATGCAAAGAGTGCTTTGGTTTAAGTAACCACAACCTCTTTATTCTTGCATGAACATCTAGGTATCAGTGAAGGTTGACCTTTGAGGATTGCAAATTACACTTCAACATCATTATCATGAATCTTTATTTTCCATCTATTTCATGCTTGACAATTGATTTCTTGTTGCTCATCATAATTATTGATTTTGTAAGACAATTCATGTGGTTCGAATTGATCAATTTTGACCACTATGCATCACTGCATAACATATGTCTTTTGTTATTATTTTGGGAGAATCTTATACAACTCTTCGACTCAACACTTTCAGGTGGGAAGATTTACCCTCAATGCCATTCCCTCTTATTGATTGTTTCAGCATATCTCATGGAGGTGAATTTCATGTTGTTGGCACAAAAATTCACAATTTTCGGCAAGATGCTTATGTTATCTTTAATCCACTAATGCGGAAGTGGCGTGTAATGGAAAATTTTGAGCCAATTTGTGAATTGTCACGGCATTCTACAACTGTTCTTGGAAGTAACATCTACCACATACTTGCAGATGGCACTGTTACAGTCATGACAACTGATCAAATGGTTTGGCACGAATTATGTGCATATCCTCCTGTGGTTCTTCGAGGCCATAATAGACAATTAAGGTCATTTGGGTTTGGATTTGCAGCATCTCGAAAGCACATATATGTTATTGGAGGTCTGACTCTCAAGTATAACACAAACAACTTTACATATGTCACTGTAAAGCTAAAGACAACTAAATTTTGCAATATAACAACTTTACCACTAGAATGGAAGGATGTCAAATCCATGCCAATTGAAGTGGGACATATATGTGGATGTGCCTTTTTGGAGGAACAAAGCTGATGCTTCTTTGTATCATACTCATTTTGGAACATCATGTATGTTAATAAACATCTTAATAAGGATTCTGTTAATGCTTCCTAGCATTACTTGATGCGTAGCCGTAGAAATATTGAAGCAGCTTGTCATTGTAACCAGAGGATTCTTTATGTCTACAGATTGAGTATCATGTATAGCATAAACATTGGCATGTTTATTCAATGTGGCTGGTCTTCCTAACAAAATTTTCTGAGCCCTTTATCTTTGATAAGAATATGAGAGTGTTCTCTTTGGCTTTGTAAAGAACAGATGATTATCTTCTACTGAATCTAGATCAACAATGTTGGTCATGTCAAAGTCTCCTCTCCCTGCGAGAAGTCAACTGATATTTGTAGCCATGCCAAGTGCATCTTCTTGCCTTCAGGTTAGTGCATCCTCTCAAATATATTTTCCTTGACTCACAGACTAACAAACAAGGCGGGTACATAAATTTATACAGTTGGTAGTCTCCTATCAATTAGGTCATGAATTCTACATAGAAAATCACACCATAGAAATCTTCAGCATCTAATTTTCCATATGCTTTAGAAATAGAAAATTTTTGCAACTAGGGCATAGGTCAGTTTCCAAGGCATAGCTTCTTGTTATTGACAGTGCTTGTTGTTAATTTGATTCCTAAAATTCATCCTAAATTGTACAAGCTTTGATTGAATTTGATTTGGTTCGGCAAT
Organism: Curcuma longa; assembly: GCF_044706935.1. Taxonomy (NCBI): domain Eukaryota; kingdom Viridiplantae; phylum Streptophyta; class Magnoliopsida; order Zingiberales; family Zingiberaceae; genus Curcuma; species Curcuma longa. The sequence continues at coordinate 639,307 of NC_133862.1, read as the reverse complement.
GTATGGTTGGTAAACAAGGGTAATATTTTCAGTAAAGTAGAAAATATATTATTAAATATTTAACATGATTAAATGATTGATTCTACAGTTCATTTGTGGAGCTTGTCTTTCTTTTAAAATTCTTATACTTGTTAGCTTTGCTGCAACTATTCATTGGCGAATGCTAACAAATTCAGATTTCTCCTTTTTTTCACAAATAAATGAGCCTGCAATTAGCCTCTCTCAGAATAATGGACTTTTGTATTACAATAAAATCTGACTACGTCAACATTATGGTTATGACTGTAAATAGCATCTAATGCTTTACAGTTGATGTTCCTGTACATGTATTTTATTTTTTCGATGGAATAATTCCCTTTGTTATTCTAGATATAGATATAGTAGAGGACGTCAGCTGTTCTTTGTGATCGTAAGGTACTTCTAAAACTTAAAAAAAAATTATAAAACAGTGGTTAGACTTGTTATGTTATATGGAGTTCAATGTTGAATTATGGAGCGAACACACCAGTAGATGAGAATTGTAGAGATGAAGATGTTAAAATAGATGTGCAAAGATGGACAAAATAAAAAAATAAGAACATTAGAGAAAAAATTGAGATTGCACCTATTGAGGGAAAACTTTGAGAAATGTGTTTATGAAGGTATTGTTATATGCTTATGCGACCAATGAATACCCCAGTTAGGGGATGCGAGACCATGAAAAATACACACATTAATTGTGGAAGAGAGAGGTTAAAGAAGACCTAATTAACAATAATAAAATAGGAATAAAATTTATTTAAATATAAATGAGGATATAGTAGAGGATCGAATCCAATGACATAGGAGGATCCATATAGCCGGTCCCACTTAGTGGAATAAACATTTATGTTATTGTTCCTCTGGATATGGTAGAAGATAAATCTACCATCTAAGAAGAATGTCAAATTCTACAAATAGAACTTTTATCTATTGATTTGGATAAAATTTTTACTAATATACGATACCACATTGAAACAACGGTAAAATTACTATCGTGTAATCTTGTGTTCTCAAGGGTTCAAGTCGTAGAAACAACCTCTTACAATGCAAGATAAGACTGCGTACAATAGACCCAATGTGATCCATTTCCTGAAACCCTGCATTGGCAGAAATTTCGTACAGTGGACTGCCCTTTGTAAGATACCATCTAGAGAACTTTTTACTAATGTACAATCTTAAATCGTATAAGAATACTGTTAGAAGAGGTTTGACTTTGGAGAATGGAGAATAATCTGACATTGTGCTACGTTCGCTGTAAGGAGAAAGAGTGCAGAAACAGTTGATTTCGTAGGTAAGCTACTGTGGCAGAAAGGAAGGAGAAGCATCTGCTACAGAAGCTGGAGCAAGAAAGAGAGCAGAAATTGTTAATAAAACTGGATCACATCCTTAATTTACTGTAGTGGAAAGGAAGTGGAAGCTTTGGCCTGGGGCACAACGACATTACTATCCTTGCTACAGTATTTGTCGTCTTCCTTTTCTCGGCAGTCTTCCTCAGTGACCATGCTTACCATGTTGTTGAAAAAGATAGGCATCAGGTAAAATACAGTTATTGCATTCACCTTATTGATGTGTACTTGTATTTATTCTCCGTTGCAGTTTCCTTCAATCCTTGTCATGGTGAAATGTTCACATCTTGACTTGTATACAAGGTTGAAGCTTTCACCGTTTCAATCAATTGTTTTAATTTATTTTCAGATTTGAACATTTAGTCTTCCAAACACTGAAAATTTCATTACACAATCACCTAATTGATTGTGTGCTCGATTTATTCTCTGCAGTTTCCTTCAATCTTTGTCATGGTGAAATGTTCACATCTTGACTTGTTTACAAGGTTGAAGCTTCACCATTTCAATCAACTGTTTTCTTTAGTTTAATTTATCTTCAGATTTGAACATTTTAGTCTTCCAAACACTGAAAATTTCATTATTTGATACTAGATCTTGCAAATTCAATACTGTGTTAAGAGCTAACAGTTTGTTTTATTTGACTAACTAGAAGTCAGCCACAGTTACATTCCTTCAAAACAAAATCAATATGTAATCACACTTACACAGGACAACTATATCTATCTAGTCATTCTATTATGTTGTTCACTTGATGAGTTTTTATTTTGTGAATAACAGAAATACATTCAGAGATGGCTTGGTTGTGAGTCATTCATACTCGATAAACTGCACCTGTTAGAGGTATTCTCTTTTCTCAGTTTCACCATTTGGTTTGCTTTCTTCTGCCTTTTTATGTATCTATTTATTCATATTTTTCAGTGTCGATATATATAGCACCATTGCTTGATACATCTCTTCTGCAAAAGGTGAAATTTTCAGTGTTTGGAAGACTAAAATGTTCAACCCCAGTTAGGGGATGCGAGACCATGAAAATACACACATTAATTGAGGAAGAGAGAGGTTAAAGAAGACCTAATTAACAATAATAAAATAGGAATAAAATTTATTTAAATATAAATGAGGATATAGTAGAGGATCGAATCCAATGACATAGGAGGATCCATATAGCCGGTCTCATTTAGTGGAATAAACATTTATTGTTATTGTTCCTCTGGATATGGTAGAAGATAAATCTACCATCTAAGAAGAATGTCAAATTCTACAAATAGAACTTTTATCTATTGATTTGGATAAAATTTTTACTAATATATGATACCACATTGAAACAACGGTAAAATTATTGTCGTGTAATCTTGTGTTCTCACGGGTTCAAGTCGTAGAAACAACCTCTTACAATGCAAGATAAGACTGCGTACAATAGACCCAATGTGATCCATTTCCTGAAACCCTGCATTGGCAGAAATTTCGTACAGTGGACTGCCCTTTGTAAGATACCATCTAGAGAATTTTTTACTAATGTACAATCTTAAATCGTATAAGAATACTGTTAGAAGAGGTTTGACTTTGGAGAATGGAGAATAATCTGACATTGTGCGACGTTGGCTGTAAGGAGAAAGAGTGCAGAAACAGTTGATTTCGTAGGTAAGCTACTGTGGCAGAAAGGAAGGAGAAGCATCTGCTACAGAAACTGGAGCAAGAAAGAGAGCAGAAATTGTTAATAAAACTGGATCACATCCTTAATTTACTGTAGCAGAAAGGAAGTGGAAGCTTTGGCCTGGGGCACGACGACATTACTATCCTTGCTACAGTATTTGTCGTCTTCCTTTTCTCGGCAGTCTTCCTCAGTGACCATGCTTACCATGTTGCTGAAAAAGATAGGCATCAGGTAAAATACAGTTATTGCATTCACCTTATTGATGTGTACTCGTATTTATTCTCCGCTGCAGTTTCCTTCAATCCTTGTCATGGTGAAATGTTCACATCTTGACTTGTATAGAAGGTTGAAGCTTTCCCCTTTTCAATCAATTGTTTTAATTTATTTTCAGATTTGAACATTTAGTCTTCCAAACACTGAAAATTTCATTACACAATCACCTAATTGATTGTGTACTCGATTTATTCTCTGCAGTTTCCTTCAATCTTTGTCATGGTGAAATGTTCACATCTTGACTTGTTTACAAGGTTGAAGCTTCACCATTTCAATCAACTGTTTTCTTTAGTTTAATTTATCTTCAGATTTGAACATTTTAGTCTTCCAAACACTGAAAATTTCATTATTTGATACTAGATCTTGCAAATTCAATACTGTGTTAAGAGCTAACAGTTTGTTTTATTTGACTAACTAGAAGTCAGCCACAGTTACATTCCTTCAAAACAAAATCAATATGTAATCACACTTACACAGGACAACTATATCTATCTAGTCATTCTATTATGTTGTTCACTTGATGAGTTTTTATTTTGTGAATAACAGAAATACATTCAGAGATGGCTTGGTTGTGAGTCATTCATACTCAATAAACTGCACCTGTTAGAGGTATTCTCTTTTCTCAGTTTCGCCATTTGGTTTGCTTTCTTCTGCCTTTTTATGTATCTATTTATTCATATTTTTCAGTGTCGATATATATAGCACCATTGCTTGATACATCTCTTCTGCAAAAGGTGAAATTTTCAGTGTTTGGAAGACTAAAATGTTCAACACCAGTTAGGGGATGCGAGACCATGAAAAATACACACATTAATTGAGGAAGGGAGAGGTTAAAGAAGACCTAATTAACAATAATAAAATAGGAATAAAATTTATTTAAATATAAATGAGGATATAGTAGAGGATCGAATCTAATGACATAGGAGGATCCATATAGCCGGTCCCACTTAGTGGAATAAACATTTATTGTTATTGTTCCTCTGGATATGGTAGAAGATAAATCTACCATCTAAGAAGAATGTCAAATTCTACAAATAGAACTTTTATCTATTGATTTGGATAAAATTTTTACTAATATACGATACCACATTGAAACAACGGTAAAATTACTGTCGTGTAATCTTGTGTTCTCACGGGTTCAAGTCGTAGAAACAACCTCTTACAATGCAAGATAAGACTGCATACAATAGACCCAATGTGATCCATTTCCTGAAACCCTGCATTGGCAGAAATTTCGTACAGTGGACTGCCCTTTGTAAGATACCATCTAGAGAATTTTTTACTAATGTACAATCTTAAATCGTATAAGAATACTGTTAGAAGAGGTTTGACTTTGGAGAATGGAGAATAATCTGACATTGTGCGACGTTGGCTGTAAGGAGAAAGAGTGCAGAAACAGTTGATTTCGTAGGTAAGCTACTGTGGCAGAAAGGAAGGAGAAGCATCTGCTACAGAAGCTGGAGCAAGAAAGAGAGCAGAAATTGTTAATAAAACTGGATCACATCCTTAATTTACTGTAGCAGAAAGGAAGTGGAAGCTTTGGCCTGGGGCACAACTGACATTACCATCCTTGCTACAGTATTTGTCGTCTTCCTTTTCTCGGCAGTCTTCCTCAGTGACCATGCTTACCATGTTGTTGAAAAAGATAGGCATCAGGTAAAATACAGTTATTGCATTCACCTTATTGGTGTGTACTCGTATTTATTCTCCGCTGCAGTTTCCTTCAATCCTTGTCATGGTGAAATGTTCACATCTTGACTTGTATAGAAGGTTGAAGCTTTCACCGTTTCAATCAATTGTTTTAATTTATTTTCAGATTTGAACATTTAGTCTTCCAAACACTGAAAATTTCATTACACAATCACCTAATTGATTGTGTACTCGATTTATTCTCTGCAGTTTCCTTCAATCTTTGTCATGGTGAAATGTTCACATCTTGACTTGTTTACAAGGTTGAAGCTTTCACCATTTCAATCAACAGATTTGAACATTTTAGTCTTCCAAACACTGAAAATTTCATTATTTGATACTAGATCTTGCAAATTCAATAACTGTGTTAAGAGCTAACAGTTTGTTTATTTGACTAACTACAACCCAGCCATAGTTACATTCCTTCAAAACAAAATCAATATGTAATCACACTTACACAGGACAACTATATCTATCTAGTCATGCTATTATGTTGTTCACTTAATGAGTTTTTATTTTGTGAATAACAGAAATACATTCAGAGACGGCTTGGTTGTGAGTCATTCCTACTCGATAAACTGCACCTGTTAGAGGTATTCTCTTTACTCAGTTTCGCCATTTGGTTTGCTTTATTCTGCCTTTTTATGTATCTATTTATTCATATTTTTCAGTGTCAATATAGCACCAATGCTTGATACATCTCTTATGTAAAAAATAGAATCCGTCACTCCAGCAGTTTCACACGATCGACTCTATGATTATCTGTGGGGAGGTAATGCTCGATACATCTCATACCGATTTATTAGTGGCTCAATCTAAACAATCACCCCTACTTTTTCCCAACGCCATTGAACTATCGTATTTAAGACATCGTGTAATGGCTGAGCAAATGGGAAAAAGTAGAGATCATGATGATGTCGATTAATTAATTATGATTGTTAACTGCAAACTATAATTAAGCTCTTGTGGCCAAGTAGTTAGATCATTCGTCTCTCTTTCATTAGTTTTCCGTCTTTAATAATTATTCTTTTTGCTTTATTAACGTACACATCCGAAAGGTGCCAGAACAGGAGTGATTAAAACCATGCCTTTTTCCGATGATGGCACCAGCTGCTGGATGCTCATAAAGGGCGTCTCGCTCAAAGATTAATTAAGTGATAGATGAATAGTGGTCCATTTCTTCTAAACAAAGATAACCAAGAGTGGCCTACATCGTAAGTTGGACAACAAGCTTGAGTAGGGTTGTGAATAAGTTGAGTGGAGTCGAGTTTTATGATGTTTAAATTTGTTTGATAAAATATGGTATTTAAATTTGTTTGATAAGATAATCGAATTAAGTTAAATCTAAAATGAATCAATCGGTTGTTCAAGGTTCGTTTGATTTCTTATGTGTAATTAGCAGGTTTTAGTAGCTTCCAAATGAACTAGTGAAGGCAGCAGATTTGCAGTGGAGAGTAAGTGTTCGAATCCTGGTGAAGTCAGACAATATCCTCGTGCGTCGTGATCAACTGTAATTTTTCGATTTATCTCCTCACATATGATCGTGGGGCCGACTATGTGGGGCCGTTAAATTTGTTTGCGGATTCCACTTATGCAGAACAAATGAATTAGTGAAGTGAACACAAAATTGGCATTTTAATTGTGGAAAAAGAAGAGGTAAACACAAAATTGTTCAAGGTTTCACATAATGAACACGGTATGTAATTTACTACATGAATTGCAGCAAAAGGTTTTATCCTCGGTGTTTCACACGATTGATTTTATAATCATCTATAGAAAAATAAATTTTTCATATAAGAGGGTATGATAAGTCAAAATTCAACTCTTATCTACCGCAATAGTTCTACCAAATAATTGACTATGTAATATTGACTGTGGCAAATAACGGTTGAATTTTATTAAATTATAGTGGATAAAACTCCAAACGCCCCCCTATGCTTTTTTTTATTGGCATTTTAAATATCTAATGCCTAATATATTTCTTATTTTGAAAATATTTTTATTCTGATATTATTATCTAATATATTTTTTATTTTAAAAATATTTTTATTTCAGTGTTATTGGAGTAGACATAAACTGTTACAATTTATTAAAATAAACATAGATCACCAGTATATTAAAATATTATTTATTAATTTAATTAAAATTATTTAAATTTGATTAAAATTATTTTAAAATAGTAGTTTTAAATGACTTGAAGTGATTTTATTAAAGATAAAAAGTATTTTGATATAAATAAGATATATATAATAATTTTATTTTTTATTAGAGTTGTTATGGATATAGTCACTACAATAAAAAATAATAATGTTATTTTTAAAATAAATAATATATTAAAGTGTGATTTTAATATTTTTTTTTAAAACATAATAAAAATGATAATAAAAGACGTCTTTCATTTTTGCCCAATGATCCTTATTTATTTATTTTTTTGATAATATAAAATATCTGGATTTCATCAGATTAATTTTAAGTAGATTTGTCATTTAGAAAATTTAAATTGTTTAAAGAAGAATCAAGTGGCAAGAGAAGATTAATTATAGTCGTTCTTGGTGCTTAAGCTTAAGAACATTATGATTAGTTGACAAAGATTGAACAGAAGAAGCTGAAAAATTATAGGCAGCAACCAGAAAACTTGAATTTGTTTGCTATTCATGCAACTATCGATTCAACAAAAAAAAGAAGAAAAAAACTTGAAATCTGCACAGAATATAGATATATATATACATATATATACACAAAGCAGTAGTAATCTTGAGGATTCTGCGGCTCAATCTTCTCAATTTGAAGCGCAGGCACACAGATTCAGCTTCAGATTTGGTCCAAGGCGTGCGAGATGGACGGGAAATCCTTGGCGTGGAGCTCCGGAGCGTGAATCTGCTGCCAATTGCTGAAGCAGTTCGTCGCAAATTGGTTTCCGGCGGCGAACAGGGCCGCCGGCGGGAGTGCGGCGTGCAGCTCTTGGTCGTCGCCGCACAGCTGCTCCGCCCACGGGAACATCCCCCCGTCTCTGCCTTCGTCCTCCCCGGCGTACCAGTTCCCGACCGCGGCGCCGTCCTCCGGGAAACAGGGAGGTTGGGGCGTCGCCGTCGCCGTCGCCGTCAGGAAAATCGCGGGGTTGGGCCAGAGGAGCTGCTGCTGACCGCCGAAGGGGGAGGAGTAATAACCGAGCGAACGCGAGCCGCGGCCGGCGAGGAACTGGTCCAGCGCCACCTCCTTCCCCTGCCGCGACGCGCCGCTCATGCTCTCCTCCAACGTGGGCGTGGGCGGGACTTGCAGGTCGCCGGACGCGGCCGAGCTCTTCCCACTGCTCTCGCCGGCGCCGCCCTCGGCGGCGACCGGCCCGTGGGTCGCCGGGTCCACCCCTCGCCCCCTCAGCTTCTTCTTAATGCAGGAGTTCCACAAGTTCTTGATCTCGTTGTCCGTCCTCCCCGGCAACTGCGCCGCAATCCTCGACCACCTGCCATCATCATCATCCACGATCGAAAGAGAAATCAAATTCAAGAACAAATTCATTAAACTGATCGATCGGAGGTATGTATCTATCTATACTTGTTTCCCAGGACGGCATGGAGGTCGACTACGAGCTCTTCTTCCTGGCGCGAGAAGGTCCCTCGCTTGAGGTCCGGCCTCAGGTAGTTGATCCACCTCAGCCTGCAACTCTTGCCGCACCTCTCCAGGCCTGCGCCATGCAGACGACGATCGACATTTTTGGAAGGTGAAGCAGAATGAGGAAGCTAAGGAAGCCAAGGAGAGTGGGTAAGGAATTACCAGCCTGCTTAGGGACGGAGCTCCAGCAGCCATGGCCGAACTTGGCAATGTGCTTGCGCAGCTTCTCGTCCTCCTCGGGAGACCAGAGGCCCTTCCGCAGCTTCTTCATGAAGCAGCAGGAGTGCCCTCCCATCCCCCACCCCCCACTCCCCACCCAAAAAGGGATCGATCGATGTCGAAGAAGAAGAAGAAGAAGAAGAAGGAAAGAAGAAGAAGAAGAAGAAGGAAGGAGAGAGGGGGCTTCTGCCATTGCCCCTCTCATCCTCTTCCTTTTTTAAAGTGGGAGGTGGGGAAGCAACGGATAGAGGTCATAACTTAGGCCCCAGCCAAGCTTTATATTACTCATGTTTATTTAATAAGGTAAGCCCCTCAGGATAAGGTAGTGTTAAGAGATAAGAATGATAGCATTTTAGAGTGCGAGTGCGTAGAGTTTGGTCTTCGGAGCATAGTTGAGTTGATTGGTGCCGGGGAGTCCCGATTATGTAACGGAGCAGAGTTATTGAAGTGGATAAAAGTTGAATCTCGGGTAAAGCCAAGGTAATGTCCTCCTTCGTCGTAGCGAACTGCATGTAGTTTCTCGATTTACTTCTCATCATATGGTCGTGGAACCGATCATGTAGGATCATTGAGATAGTGGATTTCATCTTTTATTGAAAAAAGAGTGCGTAGAGTTTGAAGTCGTGAGACTGGGTTATTCATCTTTATGATTAATTAGATTTAAGGTTTAAATATTTAGATTAAGAAACATATATTTATTAAATAAAGTAATCTAGTTAAATTAAATCGAGCTTAAAATGACTTTGGTACGGCTAAATATTTAGATCAAGTTGGTTGTTTCAGTGGATCATGATATGTTGGGGACTAGAGAAGAGAAGGATTGGATAGAGCCGTCAATTTCGATTGGGCACGTCGGATTGGTTCATCCCATCGATAATTTATGTGAGAGAAGGATTGGATAGAGCCGTCAATTTCGATTGGGCACGTCGGATTGGTCTATCCCATCAAATAATTTATATGAGTTGGATTAAAATTTTATCAACTCATTTTAAGGTGGGTCGATTCATCTAGGTCCGCGGCCCGCGTGGGTTGGCCTAGTGGTGGGCTTGGATTGGCCCACGAGTTGGAAAATTTTTATTTTTTTTTATAAAATTTAAAATTAAAGTAGAAGACTAATTGAAATTTTTAAGTTTGGATTGCAATTTAGACGGGTTAAGATCACTATTTCAATTTGACTGATTTAAACTGTAATCCAAACTTAAAAATTTTAATATTTTAATATTTTTTTATTTTTTGAAAGGTCTGTAATCCGGGTTGACCCGCCTAACTCGTAATATGTCTTGAGTTGGGTTGGGTTGAAGATTTTTCAACCCACTAAGTTGGTGGTTCAATCCGTATCACCCCTTTCATATGATGAATTTCTAATGGGTTAGCCCGTTTGATAGCTCTAGGATTAGATGGAAATGGATCACATGACAAAAAACATTAAGGCACAACATTTTGTTATAAAGGATATGAGTTTATCAAATGTGATATGAGGGATTAAGATCTCATCTTTGAAGGAATATTATTATCACAATCTCATTAAGATCTCGTATTTGAAGGAAAATATTTTGTAGTGGGCCATAGTTGGGATTCAAACCGTGAATGTTTAGTGAATCTACTTAATGTCTTACTGTTGCACCATGCCCCGATGGGTGATATTCAATCATACTAGAAGGATACAATAATCCTAATTGGATAACTAATATAAAAGATTTCAAATCCATAAGTGGTTATGTGTTTACCATTAGAGGAGCAGTGTCTTGGAAGCCCTCAAGACAAACATGTATAGCTCAATCTACTATGGAGTCCGAGTTCATAACCTAAGATAAAGCTGGAGAAGAAGCAAAATGTCACTACAACTTCTTACAGGACATTTTGAGTTGGACAAAGCCTATGTTGATAGTTATAATACACTATGATAGCCAAGCAATTATAGGGAGGGCATAGAGTAACAAGTAAATTGATAAATCTCAACACATTCGTCAGACATAATATCATTAGACAATTTATCTCTGTTGGCGACTATGTGAAATCAAAGGAGAAATTTGTGGATCCTCTTACTAATGGCTTACCTAGATATCAAGTAGACTACTTATCTAGGGAATCGATCTAAAACCCAACACATGAATTGAGTAGTTGTAACTCAACCATGTTGACTAGAGATCCCAAATCCATGGTTCAAAAAGGACAACCAAGCTACAAAACTCGAGGCACCTATGAATAATTACTCAAACTCATTCTTGTGATAAGAAAGTACGACCTACAAATGGATAAACAGTGAACAAAGATTCTTAAAGTTTCCTATATTTTATCGTAGATGGTATAATAGGATATTACATAATACTTTAGATATCAGTGCAGAGTGAGGGTCGCTTCAAAACTATTAGTAGTTATGAATTTTCAAGCATTGTCCATCACCAAAACAAACATAACAAAGAACTGATAGAAACTTAGAGGAACTATATTGTGGATATGACAGGTGAACAATTCAAGACATAGTTTATTAGAATGCCAAATTAAAGTCGATCATATTCCACTACAAAAGGTTCAAAGTCATAAGTTACCTCTTTTGATGTAATAGTTTCTCGTTTCAACTCTTATTTGATATATTTTTGAAACTCTTATTTGACATAGTTTTTTAGAATGAACTTAATAGTTGAAAGCATTTGTGTCAATTCTATTGGTGAAGGTCCACCACTAAAGAGTAATAAACCACTAAAGAGTAATAAGATTGAGAAATTATAATTATTTTATGAAACTTGGCTACAAAAGGAACGAGAGAAATTAATCAATTAATATTGGAAATTAATTAATTAGCAATTAATGTAGCAACAAATGAAAAAATATATATTAACTTAATTAAGTTGATAGAACTTTTTATCCATATAAATTAATGACACCTCTTTTTACCCAAATCATTTAATTCTTAAGTCGTGAGTTATCCTTTTGAATTTTGTCTCTCCTCCTTTTCAAAAAGTATCAAAATTTACAGTGTTTCTATTTCAAATGGTAGATCATTGTATCTCTCGGCCATCCCGACCTAAGTTGTCTCGGTCTTTTGGCATCTCGGCCTCTCAACCATCCCGACTCGAGCCATCTCGGTCTCTCAACCATCTCCCTCGGTCATCTCAGTTGCTCGGTCATCTCGACCTAGATCATCTCGGTCTCTCGGTCATCTTGGTTGTTCGGCCATCCCGACCTAGACCCTCTCGGTCTCTCGGTCATCTCGATCACTCGGTCATCCCGACCTAAGTTGTCTCGCTCTCTTGGCCACTTCAGCTCACCTCTTCCCGGTCTCTCAGCCTCTCGATCACTCATCCAATCTACCTCTGGATTGTCCCGGCCACTCAACTGCTCCGCAACTCGACAAATCCAACTCTCGGATGACACAACTCATCCACCACTCATCCTTTCCAACTCCCTCAGTTAAGCAGCCCTTCGGCTTGCTCGATCTCTCCACGCCTCACCTCAACCACCGCCTCTGCCTACCATAGAAGATGCCAAAATCCCCCAAACGTGTGAGCCCTGCCAGGGGTCAGGGTGGTTACGAGGTTATCAGGTCTTGTTTCCTGAATCCCCTTGTGTCTATGCATATATACAACCAAAAGGTAAGAATAATCAGCATTGTCGAGTCACAGGGCAGTTATGAGGTTAGCAGACTTGGTCCTCCAGATGCCTCATATAAGAGCCTCCTATCAGCAATAATTAGAACCTGCCCCCTCGGCCCCAACAGAGGTTTGCCCCATATCAACGTGGATATTCCCTCTCATAAGTATATAAATCCTCTTTTCTTTTGCCAAAAAAAAAAGTATATAAACCCTCTTACAGGTATGAAAGATCTCTCTCCGCAAGTTGAGTAACTTCACATATTTTTCCTTCTTCTTCTTCTACCAGTACTGACTTAGCTTGAGTATCAGAGTGGTCTATCGGAAATCCCTAGCGCCCATCTAATCCGTTCATTCAGCTTCTCCTCAAGTCCATTCACTAGCAGGAGCAGCAGTGCGTGAGTTGGTGATTTGTTTACTGGTGGTTTGATCGTCCAAAACATCCAGCTGGAACACACACAAAGAGGTGTCTTATAATCAAAAGAGTGTATCGAGTATTTTAAAAGAGAACTTAATCCATGTCTTCATACTGATGTCGTCAACTTAACAAGTTGACTAACCAAATCCAAAACTTTGGATCAACATACCATACCATAATTATATTTACCATAGTTATGATTATTGATGCATACCTAGGGTTGTAAATGAATTGGATGTTCATAAACCAACTTGTTATTCGGTTTGATAAAACTCATTTATATTCGTTCAATTGTAAAAGAATATATAAAATAAACACATTTCAACAAGAATGTGAAATCCGCCATCCTAGTGACTCCACATGGTCGGCTCCACGACCATATATCTATGAGGAGATAAATTAGGAAACTGCAGTTGGCCACTATGGGGGAGGGCATTGCCTCGGTTTCGTCAAAATTCGACCCTTGCCCACTTCAGCAAGTCTACCCCGTAGTAATCAACTCAACCATGCTCCAGAAGTAAAATAAACACACTTAAACAGTACTAGTGAGCTCGTGGTTCATTAGCATTCATGGATAATGTTCATGAATAATTTATGAATAAATTTATTTATTAACTTATATAAAATTTAATTCCCGTAAATAGTATATATGAAAATATTTGTAAACAATTTTATAGATTTTTTATGTTCTTTTCAAATCTAGTATGTATAATATATTGAAAATAAAGAAATAGTATAAATTTTATGAATACATAAAAATTTAACATACATTATAATAATAGTTGAGCTTAATTAAAAGTTTGAACAATGTTTATAAATAAGCTTAGCTTGAATTTGACTCGAGCTCGATAAGACTTTTAATAAACAAATTTGAGCAAGCTCGATCGATAAGTAATAAACCAACTTGAATACAACTAACCTTGGCTTGACTCACCTCGTTTATACGCCTATGCTTACCCTAAAACCCTAATAAACAAGAAGCATAAATAAGTTATTAAGCTACAATAATAATAAGAAGTAATAATTGATTGAGTACAATTGTCATCCAACATAAATAGATGAAAGGGATATGGCATGTGACTTGGTAGAGCAAGAGAATCAAGAAGCCCTACAACAAGGGACCCTCTCGCTTCTTTGTCCCCTTGGAGCCACACCGATCCAGGTATGGTCCAAACATTAGGTGAGCAAATCCCCCGACCATTTTCTCGAGCACATACACACACACATACATATGCTTGCAGTGCCCTTGGAAGAATGAGCGAAAATGACACACAAAGTCATGAAAATCTCCCAAGCCACGAGAACTTAAAGGACACTTCTCCGAGTCGTTGTCCATAACTATAGTAGGGCACCCTAACATTTTAAGGTTGTGTTCCCTCCCTATAAGGCTATAACTATATATAAACTCCCTATAGAGAACGACTATGTATCAATCAAACAATTGATATTAGATAAATTAGAGGAGATTGTCAATCCTTTTCCTTCTTTTTTGTCTATTTAGATTGTTACTTGTCTATATATCTCGATGTCGATATCAATCGGGATCGAGACATCGAAACAATTATATAAAAAGGTGAGGGATCGGAATAATTTCGCTAGAGTTGATTGGCAAATCGATTTCTACGTAGGTCTCTCAATCTCAATCAGAGTGTGTATTCATTCAATCCAATGGAAGAAGATTCTCAAGGCAAGGCATCCATTGACATGCACATGCAACCATATAATTTATTTTACGTAGTCATGTATACATAGTTGATTATAGATAGCTGTGGTCCATTTAAAAGGGATTTTTTTTTTTCTTTACTATCATTAAAAAGTATTTTATTTTTAAAAAATAAAATAAAAGGCATCTTGTATTTCAAAAGTATTTGGGCAAAAGTCAAAATGGTAAAAAAAAATTTCAAATCAGAAAAGGGTCGCTATAATTTTTTTTTATCAAAAGGGGGTCTCATTCTACTATTTAACTATATATAATTACTTAATTGTACTTGAGTACAGTTCAACACGGTTATTTTTCACCTAAATCTTGAGTCAGTCGAGCGCATTGTAATAGTTACGATTTCGTAGCTAGCTGCTACAACGTTAATAAGAATTCACGTTAATTAAGTAGTTATGATTTCTTAACTGCTATAACGCGTCAGACCAGTTCAAATATTAATTAGATGGGAGATAATAGTATCACTACAACAAAAACAGTCATAGACATCGGTCTATGAGAAAATCGACTGATGTCTATGAAGACGTTGTAAAAAGTCTGACATTTTAGACATCGGTTTGTAACCGATGTAATACAACTCAACGACATCGGTTTGTAACCGATGTAAAACCGATGTAATATCACTCAACGATATCGGTTTCGCAACGGTGTAAAACCGATGTAATATATGTATCACAACGACATCGGTTTTGCAACGGTGTAAAACCGATGTAATATATGTAATTAACATCAATTTTAACAACGGTTTGTGACCGATGTAATATCATTCAATGACATCGATTTTGCAACGGTGTAAAACCAATGTAATATATGTTTAACATCAATTTTAACAACGGTTTTCGACCGATGTAATATCACTTAACGACAACACTTCCAAACCGATGTCATTAAATATTTTTTTTATGTTGTTTGTAAATTATGATCGAGCAAGATGACAAAATTATCATAATATTATAAATTCATCAAACAAATCACAAATACAAAAGTACGATATATTTAATCACCTCAATATTTACAAATAATCAAAAGTAACTAACAAAAATTATTCTTCTTGCAACTTCTACAGATACAAATCCAAAAGGGAAAAGTAGAGTGAGTGCCCTTTGATAAAAAAAAATAAAAGTGGAGTGCCTCTTTGATAATTTGGAGAAAAAAACACCTTCTTGATTTTTGTCCAACATTATAGCAACTTGAATAATTTTAATCAAAAATTATTCAAACAAGCAACAATTTATTGAGCAAAGTTTCAAGGTTCAAATTTTAAATGGGATGAATATCGTGAAAGTCATCTTTTGAATGTGCATAAGTTATATTCTGAATTTACTTGGTATGCGAATCAAAAAGAAGATCATCTATCTTCAAAATTAATCAAGTGAAATTAGGGTATCTGAATTATAAAAAAAGTTGTTCTACCATGGAGTAATTTGAGCCATTTCTGACCAAAACTACCTCAATAATATTTGTTTTAATCAATAATTAAGTAGTTTTGATAGAATAATTTTAATCAAAATTACTACAACAGAGTTAGAATAAGGGTATTTTTTTTTCAAAGTAAGATATAATTAATAAGGGTAAGATATCAATAAAGATAATAAGGAATGCCTTTTTGATTAAAAAAAATCTTCCACTTAAATTGTCCTCATAAATTACGTACATTAATTTGATTTTTAAAATTCTACATGTTTTTAGGTGTTAGGTAGCATATAGTTGTCAAATAATATTCATAATCTCCTTGAGAAAATAAATTTATTTTCTAATTAAATTAAAGGGTAAAAAATATCTGAATAATTTGTGTGCATGGATTTGCGTCATGCGGGAGGGCGTTGATTTCTCCATGGGGACGTGATTTATGAGCGCTCCGCCGGAAATGCTCAGCGGACGGCGACGTCGCAACCGCCAGCACCAGCCGCCAGCCCGGTCCCCGCCCTCCCTTCCACCACGTCAACTCGTTGGTTGCGCCGCCCCATCGCCGGCTGAGCTTTCAGCCACGTGGGTGCACGTGGGTGCATCTCCTTGGGAGACAAGTTAATATCTTCTCCAACGATTAATAAGAGGATTATTACCCTCACATCGTAATAATCATAATTGAATTGATTATTGTGAGACAGATTTATTAAAATGGACAATAATAAAATCTTGATAAAATCAAAATAATGCGTCTCTTATAGTAGTCAATTATAATTTTTCGATTTACTTCTTTATAAATGATCATGAAATCGATAACCGTGTAACATCATTGAAGTGATGGATTTCATCTTTTATTAAATAATATTATTTATTTATTTATTTTATAAAACTCAAAATAGCTTTTTTTTCCCTCTTAATTAATTATTTCACACTCTTTCAATCTTTTATGAAAAGAATAACATAACTATTCTATTTTGATTCAATCGATTAATAGTTATGTGAATAAGATAAATTTGTATTGTAATAGTTACAAAATTGTAATGGTTAAAATAATATTATTATAATTTCTTAACGGTTACAATATGAATATTACTAAATAAGACAAATATATATTGTATTTATAGCTGCTATAATACAAGCTTATTCTATTATTTATATAATTGACCGACTGTTTAATAAGTATGCATGAGATAATAATATCAAACAGTATATTCAAGGGTAGCTGTGTTATTTTATAAGGAGATTGATTTAAGATTTTCCCTTTAGAGTTTAGGAGTTGGATTATATTATTAAATTATTAAAAATAAATAAAATAAAAATTATTATTTATTTATTTATTTATGATTAAATCATGTAAGATTTTCTATTTAGGATTTAGAGGTTGAGTTATAGTATGAAATATAATATATATATATATATATATATATATATATATATATATATATATATATATAAATATATAATATAAAATGATATTATTTTTGTTTCATGTGTTTGAAATTTTTTCGGATGCTCTGATTCTTCTGTAAAAGGTGGAATCCGTCACCTTAGCGATCTCACACGATCGGTCCAATGACCATTTATGAGGAGGTAAATCGAAAAACTGCAGTTGGTCACGATGCATGAGAATATTCGGATACTCTGATTCTGATATCATATATGGTCGCATATTTTAAGTCGCCGGATATTACTTTTATATATATAATTATGAGTGAGAATTCATGGGACCATTTAGTGCTGCATCGGCTGGGGCTATTACATCTTATTTGTTTATATTTATTTTATTATTTTATTATTTTTTATTCGAGTTAGGTGTTGCGATACATTAGATACTCTTCAATGCCACCAAGTGGGATTCTTTTGGATTATATTAATGGAATCTGGTCCATAATCATTCATAGTCTAAATAAAAATATCTGATGCAATAATAAACCACTAATTAAGTTTTAAAAAAAAAACTCTATCATTACACTTTTAGCTTTCAAGTTATTGTCCAATTTAATATTTGTTGTCATAGGGATAACTAAGACTCAGTTAAAATCGAATCGAGTAAATTAAACAAATTAAATTAATATAATATCAATTAATTCGATCGGTTATCAAATCAGCATCATTCAACTAATGATTTTTTAAATTTTCTGTGTTTGATTTATGATAGTTGATCATAACACTGTTAGTACCGATGGAATCAAAATATCTCCATAATGGTATGATATTGTCCACTTTGGAGCTAAACTCTTATGTCTTTGTTCTTGGGCTCTCCCCAAAAGGCCTCATACATATAGAGATACTTTCCATCCTTTTAACCTCATGATCTTTTCTATGTACTTTAGATGTGGGACTATGTTTACACCCTTTCAACCTAACAATCCCTCCTCAAACAAAGGACCACATGCCCCCCTCAACGTCGTTTTTGATGTCTGAATCCTCGACCCATCAGGACTTTTTGCCCCTCGGTCCACCCGACGTACTAGGACTTCCCACCTAGCCGCAGCTAGGACTTTTTGCCCCTCGGTCCACCCGACCTACTAGGACTTCCCACCTAGCCGCAGCTAGGACTTTTTACCCCTCGGTCCACCTACTAGGACTTCCTACCTAGTCGCAACTAGAACTTTTTGCCCCTCGGTCCACCTACTAAGACTTCCTACCTAGTCGCAATTAGGACTTTTGCCCCTTGGTCCACCCGACTAGGACTTCTCACCTAGTTGCAACTAGAACTTTTTGCCCCTCGGTCCACCTGACCTACTAGGACTTCCCACCTAGTCGCAACTAGAACTTTTTGCCCCTCGGTCCACCCGACCTACTAGGACTTCCCACCTAGTCGCAACTAGGACTTTTTGCCCCTCGGTCCACCCGACCTACTAAGACTTTTTCACCTGGTATCTGGTCCTCTTAATTTAGACACGGGAGCACTCACTTCCTTTGTTTAAGATTCAAACCACATGGTTAGATCTGGATCATAGCTCATCTGACGGTTAGTCTGGTGAAGAGCGGTCTCACTCTGATACCACATGTTAGTACCGATGGAATCAAAATATCTCCACAATGGTATGATATTGTCCACTTTGGGCCTAAACCCTCATGGCTTTGTTCTTGGGCTCTCTCCAAAAGATCTCATACTAATGGAGATACTTTCCATCCTTTTAACCTCATGATCTTTTCCATGTATTTTAGATGTGGGACTATGTTTACATCCTTGCAATCCAACAAACACATTAGTCAATCGTTGATGCGCGGTTCAATTTTATACTAAATTTTATAATCCAGATTGAATTGAATAAACTAAAACAATAGAGATTTTTAAAAATAAATAAATAAAATTAAAATTTCAAATTTACTAGATTGAAAATATATTACATCTAACTTAAACCTTTTTCAACCACACTGAAATCATCAATTGCTTGGGCATGATACAAACCTTTTTCAATCATTTTTCAATCACATTAAAATCATCAATGATTGTAAAAACAAAATGCCAATCAAGAGAGAAAATTGTCTATTTTTAAGATTAATCGAGTAAAACTCGAACGTTCGATTATAAAACTCGAACATTAGCAAATTAGATGATCCATGACCCATCGATGTGGTAAAGTTTTCTTGAAATGCATATAAAAACTATGGTCCTCGAACACAAAATTAATTATCAAAAAAAAAACTCCAATAATTGCTGATGACTTTTGGCCAAAATTTGATATGCCCAAAATCGAGTAAAACAACACTATTCTCCTTCCTACTTCTAAAATTTTCTTTGCCGCTTACCCCTCCTCGTGAGCAGCATTCTCTCCCCTTATACCATGATGCTCTTCGTTATATTCCATGAACATATATAGTCAAGTTGGTACTCAAGTGGTAATTAAATTGTCACATGAGAGTAGGGATCGAATCCCCGAAGAATAATCTCTTAGAGAATAAAATCTCTTCCACCTAAAAAGGTTGCTCGTTCATTATGATTTATTTCTTTCAAATCGCTATGAAATCGACATTAAAAGGCATCCAAGATGAGCGTCTTCATCTTTTACCACATGATGCTCTCAACTACATACCCAGGGGCGGAGCCACAGGGGGGGCGCCTGGGGGCGGTCGCCCCCCCTGCCCCCCTGACTTTGTCCACAAGTCGTTAACAAAATGGTCTTGAGAATAAGCATTTATATCCTTATGAAGTCCAGACTGGTTGATCTCAAGCTTCATGTCAACAAGGTCATCTTTATCTCTTTTCCCAGCATAAGAACTTGTTGGCTCTTCAGCATGCTCAGGTTCAGTGCCAAGTTGCCAACAGCACGATCTCTCCTTTCTGCCACAAAAGAACCACGACGGTGCTTTGGCTCTTCTGATAACAAGAGGTCAGTAAAGGTGTTGATAATAGCACCAGTGTCTTTCAAACCTGAATTTGGATTACTGCTATTGGAACCAAAATTCCAAGGGTAAAGATCTGCAGAGCTATTATCACTATCCTGACCAAAACCAACACATTTCTTGCTGTTGAACCTGTTACCAGTTACTCCTACTTCAATTTCCTTGACAATGAACTCTTTAGAAGTCCCCACGCTATTCATACTTTGCTGCCTCACGCTATCAACTTCTCCAATTGTTTTTCCCGCTTCTTCTTTCTCCTCGGCGAGATGCTTTTGAAGGAATCCATTCAAGTCTGGCCGTGCATTCAGCTCCCCTCGCAAAGCAGCTTCTGCATTCGTGAACCGATTCCTTCTCAAAAACTCCAACACCACATCCACCGAGTCCACCATCTCCCAGAAGGAAGATCCCACCACACGGATGTAAAAATAAGATACGGACAAACCCACAAATCAAAAGCAATGAGGGAAAAAAAGATGTTTTCTATTTCTTGCGCGTGATTTTTTTTTTGTTTGCACGAAATAAACACTTCTGTTACACAAGCAATGGCATGTAAATAACCATAACAGCCAGAAAAAATGGCCCCCCCTCGATAAAAATCCTAGCTCCGCCCCAGTACATACCTACGAGCTCACCCGCTAACAATGTGCTCCACACCTACTCATGAGCCCATCAATCGTCTGGCAATGAGTTTGTAACTTATTCGCGAGCCCACCAACCTCCTACTCGTAGCTCGTCATCCACTCAAGTACTCACAACCTAGCAAGCTCATGAGCTACTCGTGAGCCGCTAATCTCTTGATTGTAACTTGTCATCCATTAGCTCATGAACTCTATCTTGACCTAATTGCAAACTTGTAGTTTGCTCGTAATTTTAAATATCAAATTTTTGCATATTAAATTTTAATTAGGTGTGGTGATTAGAGTCACATGGATTTAAATAAATTAAATTTTAAATAAGGATAATCTAATTTAAATCATGAATAAGGGATTTAATGAGATGCCACCTTCGATCACCTCTTCTCACCCTTTCAAGGGCGGAAGAAGGTTAGTTTAGGGATCATCTAACCGTGACCTTTTATGTATATAATTAGCAAATTGCTTTTCCCACCCCTTTACCACCGCACCCCCCTCCCCTCCTCTCTCTCTCTCCTATTCAAATGACTTTTATACCCTTTTTTCTTTATTTTTTTATTTTATTTTACTTATATATATATATTTATTTAGTTTTATTTTTAAATTAAATTTGTTTATTATTTAACTAAAATTTATAACTAAAAATAAACAAAAATTATAAACATATTAAAAAATTATTCAAAAAAATAAAACTGATAAAAAATATTGAAAAAAAACTGATTAACAAAAAAATAAAATCAATAAAAAAACAAAATTTAAAAAATAATAAATTGAAAAAAATACAAGTATTATGAAAAAAATAATAAATACAATTAATTAAAAAATAAAATTTATATAAAATTGAAAAAATATAATAAATAAAATTGATTAAAAATAAAACTAAATAAAATTATATAAAATTCTAAAAATAAAGTATTGATAAAAAATAATAAACGAAATTGATTAAAAAATAAAATTAAATAAAAATTAAATAAAATTGAAAAAAAATATCGTATTGATGAAAAATAATAATAAATTAAATTAATTAAAAAATAAAACTAAATAAAAATAAAAATATATGAGAGCTATTTTTAAATAAAATTAATTAAAAAATAAAACTAAATAAAAATTTTAAAAATTAAAAAATAAATAAATAAATAAATAAAAGGATAAAAAGGTCATTAGAAGAGGAGAGAGAAGAAGTGGGAGGGGGGTGTGCGGTGATGGGGGGTGGGAGAAGCAGACCTCATATAATTATATACGAGGCTCTACGTGGTAGGTTTTTGACTTGTTCAATATAGAAGTCATATAAAACAAAGTCAAGATTTGATTAATATAGAAGTCATGTGGCACAGACTCGATCAACACCAGGTGTCTAGGATTTGATCAACGTAAATATCCAAGTATCAATCGATTTGATTTGCTACGACTTCCTAACTTGTCGAGCCCTCCGACTTTTGATTTCTCAAACTCCCGGCATGTGAAGGGACATGTCAAGTGAAGGGATAAGGGCATAAGGTATATCCCTTAAACTCTTCTCCATATATAAGTTAAAGCAATGGTGGAGCTATAAATCTTATATCCCTAGAATGATCGAAAATAAAAGTCTCTATCCACAAGCTATTTTCCCCCCTCTCTCATTTTTTCCTCTTACGGATTTAACTCCTCCAATCAACTCTTTACGGATTTAACTCCTCCAATCAACTCTTTAAGTCGATTTTCCTTGTTATAGAGCTATTACTAATTCATCACCAAAGTCAACCCATCTGTGATTTATCAAAGATTTAACACATCCTGCTACTTAGACTGAAACAATAAATATATATATATATTATAATAATAATATTTTAATTCTAGAATTTTTTTTATGTTTATTATTATCATTAGATATTTATCTTTTGTTTGTTGAGTTGTTTCTCTAGTGTCTTTGTAGACGCTCATTTGAGTGGAGTTCACTAGTTCTCATAACCTCAACTTTTTTATTTTAGTTATTATATATCTAATTTTTAAAATTGATTAATTTTAAAGAGGATCAATTTAACATTACGAAAGTTTTCCACTTTATCAAAGTAAATATGGAAGCACTCATAATGAAAGGCTCAATTACAATCTAACTCACTCATAATGAACGGCTCAATTACAATCTAACTTTCTTAAAGCCGATCTCCCATTAGAAAAAATTCATCAATACACCGCAGTTGAAATTCAAATCTTAGATGCTCGATTCAACAATTTGACTTTCTTAAGTTCGATCTCCCATTAAAAGAAATTCATCTTGCAGTACACCATAATTGAAATTTAAATCTTAGATGCTTGAGAAATTTTATAGATGCTCTGCCGTTGCATCCTAGTTCGAGGGACAATCTCAACCCTTTTATTGTAGATTAAGGTAGGTAAATATATCCTTTGATTAATTTACATATTTCCTTATGTATGATAAGTCAGTCCCTATCGCTACAAATATTTTGGCCCTGGGGCAATGCTATAGCGGCAGGGCACCTTCTCAGTTCCTTGAGCATCTAAGGATTTAATCCTAGCTTTGGCAAATAAACGGATGAATTCCCTTTAATGAGCGGTTGACCTAAGAATGTTGGACTGATGGGTCATCCGCTATGAGTGCTTTTCGATTTATCTTGGTGATATGTGAGAAACTTCTATGGGATCAGATCAATCACCTCCAGGATGACCCATTCACTGTGAGCATTTTTTGATTTACTCCTGATGATTGGTGGTGCGAGTGCTTCTCTTGATTTACTCTGGTGGCTATGAAATCGAATCAGTCATTTAAGAATATATATATAGAGCTGGTATACTGCAAGATCAAAATTGCGTGATTGTTGCACGACGCTGAGGTGGTGACGTTGACGTGGCAGGGCGGTTGGATGGGATGAGGAAAGGTTCTTTAACGGAAGGGGAAGGTAGAAAAAGGGAGGGGAAGAGAAGTATTTATATTTTTCTTATTTCGGAGGAAAGGAAGGTTCATTAACGTAACATGTGTTACCTTGTTTGGAATGAAAGGAAAGGGAATGAAGGTTAAATATATAAAATTACAAAAATATTTTTACTTTTTAAAATAAATCTATATGTGAAAAAATATATATAGCTCATGAAACCAACAAAAATTAATATTTATGCTTTAAATAAATAAAAAAATTTAAAGAAATAATGAGTAGACATATAATAAATATGCGAAATACAGAATCTGTACACTTTAGTACGGCAAAGAATAAATCAACATTTTTACATATATTTCTATAAAAATTTACTGATGTAAAAATCGAAAACTAATAAAAAATTTACTGATTAATCTCTTGAGTTTTATTTCCAGAGAAATTTACTACGAAGGTCGATGTTGAAGAGTGCGAGCGATGAGATTATGTGACAGCTGCATTATGTGATGAGGAACGACGATGTAAAAACCTAATAAATGAATTATTTTAATAATTAATATTTTAACATAAGGATAAAATTGAAATAAGTATTTTAAAATTTTTCTTCCCCTTATAAAAATGATAAATCCCAATCAGTCTTACGGACTCAATCCCTGGGAATAGCCGGTCCGGTCCGCGAAAATTTTCCACCGACCATCAGGATAAATTGGGAAGCACATCCAAATGCCCAATATCCTTTGATTACGTTCCCCATTTAAAAAAAATTCTTACAATTCTTCCCCTTCCTTATACCTTAAATCGAAGGTATAAAAATTATATTGATTCATAAATATGCAAAATAAAATTTACCCTTCTTCTATCTTTCCTCTTTTAACCCACTTCATCCCAAATAAAAATAAATATTCTCTTTCACCTTCCTTACCCTTCTCTCCCTTCCCCTCACCTCCTTCCTAACGAACTGTAAATCTCCAAACATCGCGATCCTCCTCCGTGTGCCCTCTGGTCTGCCCTGCGTCGCCGCCTCTCCTGCTCATCGCCCCCGTCGCTGCCGATCTCGCAGCTCTGCGGAGACTGGCGAGCGCCGTCGCCTCTCCTTCGTCCTGAGAGAGTATTCCCCCTCGGAGCACTTCAACTCTCTTTGTCTCGGGATCTACTCAATCAATGATCTTGAACCACAGCGAAATGCTTCCTTTCTGGCATGCCAAAGCAGGGTAAGCGATCTATTCTATTTCCAAAGTCGAATGCCAAAGCTGTCAATCCCATTCTTTGCGGATAAAAGTACACTACCCCGTCTTCGGCTTGCCTGTAACCTTCTGCTTGTTTGGCTACAGTCACTCCTATTAGGTCACGAACTTCCTTAAGATAAATTAAAAACCTTATATGATTTGCTGACACCCTGATTCTCTTGTTAATTCCTTCGTGCCCTCAAGCAAGGGTCTCTCATCCATCCAGAGAGAGGGTCCTAAAGGCAAGCTTCATTCATGCCTGATCTAAATGCCTCACCTTCTCTGCTCGTCGTCGGCGTCGCCCTCTCTCGTCCCCGATCGCCGCCGTCGCCTTCATCTAGGTTTTAGGGTTTGCTAACCCTAAAACCCCCCAAACTTGCCTCCCCGTCTCAAAAT
>NC_133862.1:583536-613788 GCF_044706935.1 Curcuma longa | reverse complement strand
TTTAGGGATGGATTTTAAACTGTAAATGCTAAAGGCGAACAATGAGAAACAACTTAACCTATCCTAGACTAGGATGGCAACAAATCATAAAAGCACAAAGCAATTAAAGGAACCTAAGCTAACCTAACATATTTGCAAAATAGAAATTAAAGAAAACTCAGCTAGGAATGCAACCCATGAAATCAAAAAGCAACAATATTACCTGATCTAATCTATTGACATAAAGCAAATAAGCAAGTAAACAATTGGATAACAGTATAGAAACATACTAACAATTGAACTGATCAACTCCAAATTGATTGCAAAGTCTAAGTATCAACATGGACATCCAAGCTTAAACTGATTGAAAATTAAACTAAACAATGTTAAACAATGTTAATTAATTAACAACTAGAGAATTCCCTAAGCTTGTATCAGTCGGATCTACAACGAATGGAAGCAGGTTGGAGTTGATCTGGCTTTGAAAGGGAATGAAATTAGGGTTCCGGCAAAGGTTGGGAATCCCCAATCTCTTTGGTCGGCTTTGGTGAATGTTAGAGGATGAAATTAGGGTTCCGGCAAATTAGGGTTCCAGCCACGGCCAGCCACGGCCAGCAGCGGCCAACCACGGCCAGCCACGGCCAGCCACGGCCAGCCGCGGCCAGCCACGGCCAGACGCGGCCGGCAGACCCCTCCAGCGCGCCGGCCAGGGCCCGGCTGCGGCCGCACGCGCTCCGGCGGCGGCGCCGAGAGCACAACACCTCCCCGCGACGCCGAAAAACAAAAAAAAGAGGAAAAGAAAGGAGAAAGAAGCTTACCAGAGGTTTCCGGCGAGTTCAAGGGGAGAGATCGGCGAGATCGGCGAGATCGGCGAGATCGGCGGCGAAATCGGCGAACCCTAGATCAGCGAAAAGAAGAACGGCGCGCGTAAAGGAAAAGGGGCAGTCGCGAGTTAGGGTTATTAAGTTTTTTGCGACGAAAATTATTTCGTCGCCAAATTTCGGCGGCGACGAAACCATGTTTTCGTCGCCAAATTGGCGACGAATACATTGTTCGTCGCCAAATTGGCAACGAAATTGGTATTCGTCGCCAATTTGGCGACGAAAACACTTATTCGTCGCCAATTTGGCGACGAAATTGAGATTCGTCGCCGAATTTGGCGACAAAAATTGGTATCCGTCGCCAAATTGGCGACGAATACACTTATTCGTCGCCAAATTGGCGACGAATACACTGATTCGTGGCCAATTTGGCGACGAATACCAATTTCGTCGCCAAATTCCAGCAATAATTCGTCATCCTGTTTTTTTTGCAACAAATTCATTATTCGTCGCTATTTTGCAACGAATAACATATTTGTCGCAAAATAGCGACGAATTTTGCGACGAATTAATTTTGGCGACAAAATTAGCGACGAATTGTTTAGTTGCTAAAATTGCAACAAAGATTTTTTTCGTTGCTAATTTTGTTGCAGATTGGGGACGAAAATATGTTTCGTCCCAAAATTCGTTGCTAATTTGCGACGAATATAATTCGTCCCAAAAGTTCGTCGCAAATTCAGTGTATTTTTGTAGTGTATATATATATATATATAAATGACATCTTGCCCGTCTTAAAATATGTGACTATACGCGATATCAAAATCAAGACGGCTGAAAAAATTTCGGACGCCTGGAAAAGTAAATAGTATAATTTTATATTTTTTAAATTATTTATTTATTTTTTGGCTTATAGTTAAACCATTTAAACATTTTACTTTAGAATTTAGGGGTTGGATTATAGTATTAAATATAAAAAGAAATAAATTAAAAATTATTATTTATTTATTTTTTAGTTTACAATTACATCATTTAAAATTTTTCTTTTAGGATTTAAGCTAGCGTTGAGTTATAGTATAAAAAAATATAAAAAAGTATATAAAATATAAAATAATATTATTTACTATTCCATGTGTTTGGAATTCTTTCAAACGCTCCGATTTTAATATCATGTAGGATCGCATATTTTAAGACACGTCGAATATTACTCCTATATATATAATTATGAATGAGAATTCATGGGACCATTTAGTGTTCTATCGGCTGGACTACCTACGTAGCTTTCTTTAATTTATTTATATTTATTTTATTATTTTATTATTTTTTATTCGAGTTAGGTGTTGAGATATAATTAGATACTCTCCACGGCCACCAAGTGGGATTCTTTTGGATTATATTAATGAAATCTAGCACATAATCATTCATTGTCTAAATAAAAATATCTGATGCAATAATAAACCACTAATTAAGCTTTGAAAAAATTAATTTGTAAAAGATGAAATCCGTCACTTCTCATACGGTCAATCTCACGATCATTATCTCGACTTCATCAAAATTCGAACCCTTGCCTTCTTCTGCAAGTTTGCTCCGTCGTAATCAACTCAGCTATGTCCCGGAGACAGTTTAAAAAAAAACTCTATCATTATACTTAATTTTAGCTTTCAAGTTGTTGTTCAATTTAGTATTTGTTGTCAAAAGGATAATTAGGACTCAATTAAAATCGAATCTATCAAATTAAACCAATCGAATCAATATAATATCCATTAATTAATTCGACCGGTTATTAAATTAGCATCATTCAACTAGTGAATTTTTGAATTTTCTACGTTTGATTTATGAAAGTCGATTGATCGTAAAACATTAGTCGATTGTTGACGCGTGGTTCAATTTAATACTAAATTTTATAATCGAGATTGAATTGAATAAGCTCCCGAATAAGTTGGTTACGACGCAGCAGACTTGCAGAAGAGGACAAGGGTTCAAATTCTGGCTAAGCCAGACAATACTCTCCTGTGTCGTGACCAACTGCAGTTTCTCGATTTACCTCTTCACAAATGATCGTGGAGCCAACCGTGTGGGGCCGCTAATTTCACCTTTTTGCAGAAGATATTGAATTGAATAAACTAAAATAATAGAAATTTTTAAAATAAATAAAATTGAATTTCCAAATTTATTAGATTGAAAAAATATTACATCTAACTTGAGTATGATATAAACCTTTTTCAATCATTTTCAATCACACTAAAATTGTCAATTGCTTAGGTATATATATGATTGTACAAATAAAATGCCGATCAAGAGGGAAAATCGTCTGTTTTCAAGATTAATCGAGTAAAATTCGAACATTAGATTATAAAATTTTTTTGTAAAAGGTAGAATCTGTCATCTCAATGACCCCATCACCTTTTACGAGGAGGTAAATCGAGATACTGTAGTTGGTCACGATAGAAAAGGGTATTGCTCGACTTCTCTAAGATTCAAATCATTATTCTCTTTTACAAGTCTGTTCCGTCGTAACCAACTCAGCTATGTCCCAAGGGCTAGATTATAAAACTCGAATATTAGCAAATTAGATGGTCCACGATCGATCGATGTGGTAAAGTTTTCTTGAAATGCATATAAAAACTATGGTCCTCGAACACAAAATTAATTACCAAAAAAAAGACTCCAATGATCTAATTGCTAATGACTTTTGGCCAAAATTTGATATGCCCAAAATGGAGTAAAACAACACTATTCTCCTTCTTGCTTCTAAAATTTTCTTTGCCGCTTACCCCTCCTCATGAGCAGCATATTCTCCTCTTACCATGATGCTCTTCGTTATATCCCATGAACATAGTCGAGTTAGTACTCAAATGGTAAATTATTGCATGAGAGTAGGGATTGAATCCCCGAGGAATAATATCTTAGAGAATAAAATATCTTTCACATAAAAAGGTCCACTATGATTTACTTCCTTCAAATCGCTATGAAATCGACATTAAAAGACCTATGAGATGAGCGTCTTCATCTTTTACCACATGATGCTCTCCACTACATACCTACGAGCTCACCTGCAATAAGGTGCTCCACACCTACTGATGAGCCCATCAAACGTCTGGCAATGAGTTTGTAACCTATTCGCGAGCCCACCAACCTCCTACTCGTAGCTCGTCGTCCACTCAAGTACTCACAACCTAGCAAGCTCACGAGCTACTCGTGAGCCGCTAATCTCTTGGTTGTATCTTGTCATCCGTTAGCTCATGAACTCTATCTTGGCCTAATTGCAAACTTGTAGTTTGCCCGTAATTTTAAATATAAAATTTTTGCATATGAAATTTTAATTAGGTGTGGTGATTAGAGTCACATGGATTTAAATAAATTAAATTTTAAATAAGGATAATCTAATTTAATTGCATGGACAAATACAAAAAAAAAATCATGAGTAAGGGATTTAATGAGATGCCACCTTCGATCACCTCTTCTCGCCCTTTCAAGGGCGGAAGAAGGTTAGTTTAGGGATTATCTAACGTGACTTTTTATATATATAATTAGAGAAATGATATGTAGCATGAAAAAATCTAATATAAAATCAACATGACACACTCAACTGCATACATGTGAATCTCATTGTATGGATGTAGGATCTACCGCATGCATTGTGTCATATTAGTTTCATATTGGATTTTTTTTATGTTACCTATCATTGCTCATATAATTATATACGAGGCTCTACGAGGTAGGTTTTTGACTTGTTCAATATAGAAGTCGTATAGAACAAAGTCAAGATTTGATTAATATAAAATGATAATCCCAGTAGCCACATCTCTGGGGTGGCCGGTCCGGTTCCATTTCCCACCGACTACCAGGGTAAATCGGGAAGCGCATACGGCGGCCAATCCAGATGCCTAGCATCCTTTGATTGCGTTCCCCATTTGGAGGAAAATTTCTGCAAATACGTCGTAGTTGGGGATCGAATCTCCCTAAGTTACAATCCGGATATCCTACCGTTGTACCATTGCCTCGGGGATCAACACCAGGTTCCTGGGATTTGGTCAACGTAAATTTTTCCTGATGTACGATAAAATTTTTTTGATCATTTCAAAATTAATCGGCATAAGTTAAATTTTTAATATTAATTTTTTATATATACTACGGTACTCATTTTAAGCGATTGCTACGCGACGCGTGGCGACGCTGACCTGACCTGGCTGGGATTTCTCACGTAACCAAAAACAAAAATCGCGATTTCGCCCTAAATCTCCAAACATCGCGACCGCGATCCTCTCCCTCTGCCCTCTGCTCTGCGTCGCCACCTCTCCCTCTCGTCGCCACCGTCGCCGCCTCTCCCTCTAGTTGCCACCGTCGCCGACTCTCCCGCTCGTCGCCGCCGATCTCGCAGCTCTGCCAGAGAACTGACGCCGCCGTCGCCTCTCCTCGTCCTAAGAGAGATCGTCGTCGACGTCGCCTCCCCGTCCCGATCGCCGCCGTCGCCTTCATCTGGGGTTTTAGGGTTCGCTAACCCTAAACCCCCCAAAATTGCCTCCCCGTCCCAAAATCGCCGCCGCCGGGAAACTCTGTATGTGCTAACAATTTTAAAGATTGTTCTTTCTCCCTATTTTGAGTTTAAATTGGACAGTGCCTCCATGATGTAGTGTAGTTACTCATCTTATTTTCTGTTTGATATGCTGAGTGATATCACATGTTATCTGTGATGTTCCCATCATAACAGTACTTAGGACATATAGTTACTCCAATGCAAAAGGAAATAATCCAATGTTTGATGCATGTTAAGATATAAAGACATTACATTCCACTTTGGTTTTTTCTTGGATCCATTCCTTTCACATTCCCATTCCCATTCCCATTCTAATTCCATTTTATTCATGTGTACCAAATGCAAATTTATAACCTTAATATTTATGTAACCCCAATCTCTTATCACCCCTAACAACCATTATTCCCTTCTACCTCAATCCCACATGTGACAGTCTTGATTGCTATGCATCTCCACTCTGACAATCCATGTGGATCTTGTTAGAATTAGTCTTTAGTGTCAATTCAGATTGAGTTGGACTCGAGTTGAACTCAAGTCAACTCAGATTGTGTGAGACTCGAGTTGGACTCAAGTCACACAAACCAATTCGAATTTATCAAAAAAGATTATCATGCATGAGATGCATGATCTTCCTTAAAAGAAGAGAAAGATTATCATGCATGAGATGCATGATCTTCATTAAAAGAAGAGAAAGATCTTCATGCATGAGATGCATGAGAATTAATAAAATATTAATTCCTTAGATCACTAAAAGCCAAAAACCCTTCATCCCATGGTGGGATATAAAAGGGGTGAGAGGCTCTTGATGAAGGGATTGTTGGATGCTCTTGCTCTCCCTCTTCTTCTTCTCTTCTACCACCTTGGCCGAATCCTATCTTGTGGCTAGCACCACAGTTTGGTTCTTCTCCATCTCAGTGTTCGTGTGGATACCGTGGAGGCGCGAACACACTGATCGTGCTGAGATCCGTGAACCTTTGAAGGCAAGAGTTGCTGTCGGGATTGCGAAGGGCTCGCATCAAAGGTAACCTCGATTCTAGTAGGTAGAATCGTCAAACGAGTATGTTTTTCGCATGGATCTTCTGGAGGGATCCTGTTTTCCGCTGCGTATATGCGATTAAAATTGTTTGATGACGCATAAAGATCCCTACAGATCTTCCTCCCTAGGACATTGCTGACCCTGTGGACTCTGCTTTGCTGATACAGGATTCTGGTTCCAAACCTTCATCAAGCTGCTAGATGCTGATTTGCACTTAAGGGTTTGCTCTTATTTCCTTCTTATACTTCTACTTCAGCTTGTACTTTGAACCCCTCTCTGATCTCTTTGCTCTGCCTTTGTCAGCTTCCCAATCTGACAATCTTTCTTCTGCTTTCTACCCCTTGCATTCAGCTACACTTCCCCTCTAGCCATCATGCACGACTTCACCTATGTTCTTGCTTGGGAAGAGATGCAGTCTACTCTGCACAGTTGGTCAAGTATAAATGCTGGCTTTAAGAAATCTTTTGGTCTTGATACATCTAAACTAGAGTCCACTGCCACATCACATATAAATTTGACAAAAGTTGTGAGATACCATTTAATTGTTATTTTGACAAGTGAATTCTTCTACATGTTTGTCCTTTTTCTATCTTGTTCCTATTAAAATACTTTGGCCCTGCACTAGTTCTCTTTGTTTGCCTATTGATTTATGGCTATATAAAAATTGTCTTTTCAGAAGTGTGTAGAATCTTTAATCGATACCTTTAGAGAAATACATGGCATCTAAAATGTTTTGCATCTTCTGTTGTAATAATTTCCTTGCCATCATAGTCTTCTGCTTATCTTGCAACATGTAGCCACGAACTTTCTATACTGATGCATTTTGAACATTTTTTGGTTCTATTAAATTATAACAGTATGTACAATTGTAGGTGATTCATGGATTAATTTATAACACTTTAGTCTTTTTTGAGCCTTTGCCATGGATGCCAAGGACATCCTCGGCCTTCCCAAGAACTCATTCCCTGGCACTCAGGAGAAGAAAACCCGACCTCAGAAGGATTCCCAAAGGAAGCCTGATGGCATCCATCGGGAGGTAAACACCTTCTTTATTTCTCCCTAGTTAAAATTTTTATACCTCACATTCATCGCATCAATTATGGATTTCTTTGGGTACCTAGGTTTATGCTCTTACAGGAGGGATGGCACCGCTTATGCCCACAATAGAGATCTCCCACTTGAAGAAACGACAATATTCAGAGAAAGAAGAAAAGGTAAACAAGATTTAGTACCTTATATAGTTTTTTTCTTTTTTCATCTTATTCATTTTTGTCTTTCTTCCTTTTGATTTCCTTCTCCAAATAACAAGGATTTTTTTTCAAGAGCTTGCTTACTTGAGGATTATCGCTAGGTTATGTGTATTAGGTTGAAATAGAATGGCATGGGAGTGGTTGATTCTCCTCGTGTGATTCCTTTCCAATTCTTGAATTGACATTTGAGGGTAAAATGAATATTGTGAAGGAATTATTTCCATCTACCTATTCTATAATGGATTGAATGATCCGAGATGTAAGGCATGCCAGATTATTTGGATGTTGTTGGTTGCATTGAATGAGCAAGCCAAAGGGATTTGGTGGTCTAGATGGGTTTGATGTGTTGGTGTTGGGCAAATTGGATAAACTAAGCAAACCTAGTGGGTTACTCGGATAGGTAAAGTTGAATAATTGGGCGAGTTAGGTAAGCTAGATTGGTGGAAGAGCTAGATGTGGTGGGAGGGTTTAATAGGTCAGGCGAGCTAAGTAGATTAGGTTGACTATAAAGGTTGGATATGAATTGGATTGGACTAATCAAGTTAGGTAGGTTGGATGGGGCAAGTGAATTGAGTGGATCTATGGGGTTGGGTGGGATAGAGGGGTAGGAAACTTTTATGTATATGTTTGTGAATCGCCTATTCTTATTGAATTTTCAGCAAATTTATCATTAGATAAAATGCTTTTGAAGCATAAATAGACAATTTTGATAAAATATGACGTTTTTAAAATTATTGTGCCAAAATTATACATTTTTTAAAAGTGCCAATCCTAAATTTTTAAGAAGTGTTAATACGCCAACCTTAGGGAGCATTTGATTGGAGGTTATCGTTGATAATCTTGGTAGGTTATCAACAAAATCTTATTGGGTTTAGGTAATCAATGATTCTCGGTAATGTAACATCCCCGCCACATCAGCAATTGGGGGATATAACTCGGAATTGAAAAACCTTAGAAGCGTAAGGTTTTTCACGATTCTTGCGTTAACAACAAATTTTTTTTTCCAAAATTATCCTCTGTGAGCGGTGGCTTCTTCCCTTTTCCCTATCACGAGTGGAGAACAATCGACGCTGTTCGCGCGTCCCCTCAGCAGGCCGTTGCGCCTTGAAGCAAACTGCCTCGAAATTTGGACGTGTATTTTCCTACTTCCTTTGGAATGATGCCGATGAAGCAACTCATTGGAATTTGCTAGTGTTCACAAGAACCAACAGAATCGGCTTTGATTGGGAAAAGCTACAACACGTGGAATTGTTGAACATGGATCCAACCCTGTTCTTCTACATGAGGGTGGCGAGGATTTTAGTGGATGGCGTGGCGTTAGATATACTAGAATCAGTGTGGCGCTAAGGTTCTCAATCTCTCACCCTCACGTAGCATCGGTGAACTCCAAAATCCAAGGTAATTCCTTTGATTTTCCATGAAATGATACTTGCTGCCTTGTTGATCTCGGTTTTCCACCGTGCGCCCCTGATGAACATCTTACCATGTGGATGTTTTGACGAGGCTCCCTGAGGTGATTCCTATATGGTTCTTAGTGATCGTATTCCCTTGCTTTGGCCCCATCAACTCCACCGTCGGCTCCCTTCTTGTTAGCTTCATAGTCTACATCATCCCTATCGTAGGTCATATGCTCACCTTTGCTCCCACTTCAGCAAGAGAGGTCTTGCTTAATCCTCTTTAAATTTGCTAATTCTCTGCCATGGTGATCAACTGTTCGACAGAATATCGTGGAGAGGCCTCCGTCTTTTCTTGGAGGATGGGTGGGTCATTATTACATCAACATATTTGTGGTGGCATGGGTATTGGTCGTTGGCTTTGGGTTTGGAGGGTAGGCAAGCATGATAACTTCATACACCAAGTGGACACATTTGGACTCTTCACCAAGTGCTACCGGTGCCCTCCCAAGCACTGATGCAAATCAATTGATTTAATACTTCACTTGATCTATATGTTAAGTTTGAGATTGTGTCTGAGCGTGTGGAAGTGCCTTTTTAGTTTTGGTTGATTAGCTTGTATACATTTCCTTATT
This sequence comes from Curcuma longa, assembly GCF_044706935.1. Lineage (NCBI taxonomy): Eukaryota > Viridiplantae > Streptophyta > Magnoliopsida > Zingiberales > Zingiberaceae > Curcuma > Curcuma longa. The sequence continues at coordinate 604,139 of NC_133862.1, read as the reverse complement.
GAGGTACAAATTGACCCCTAAAAAATCCATATTTTTGTTAATTTCTCCTTTCACGTTCTTCCTAAGTTAAGAATATGTTGTTACTGTAATGCTAAGACTACTCTTAAATTGTTGGCTTTTCAATTTCAAACCAGAAATAAGTATGAGTGCAGGAATCATAAACGCTTTCACGTTTCAGCCTATAATATTCTATTTTGTGGTTCCTTGATAACTTTTATTTTATTTTATACTAGAGATGAACATCTTACCATGTGGATGTTTTGTGGTTCCTTGATCACTCTTTTTTTAATTTTTATTATAAACAACTTTAACTAGAGATGAACATCTTACCATGTGATGTTATTGTTGTTCCTTGATCATTCTTTTTTTAGTTTTTATTTTAAACAACTTTAACTAGAGATGAACATCTTACCATGTTGATGTTTTGTGGTTCCTTGATCACCTTTTTTATCTTTTATTATATTGTCTTAAATTACAATGTTTACTTGGCTTTTTCGGCAGTTTGGACCGTGTAAGGACTGCTTCAACTTAACCCTCTGAATAATCTTCTTTCAACTTACAAACTCCACTTGCTTTAATATAAACCTTGGAATAATTATTGAGTTTTTCAACATAACTTATAGCTGAAAGAAGTTAGTATTATACCTTTGAATAATATATATAAAAATTTATTTTAAAATTTTAAAATTATAAATCAATTATATTAATTTATTATATATTATCAACCTATTATTATCATTAATATTATAAATATCAAAATGATTTAGTTGTAAAAATGTCTAGGATTGAATTAAGGGTAATATAGTAAATGTTAAATTAGGTTATAACAATACCTAGAGTTGAACCAAATAACATTAGGTTATGTTTTATTCTCCATAATCTTAGTTATATCATTACTTGGTAATCACATAATCAATGTTATGCATGATAACTTGTACCAAACGCACCCCTGTTGTTATCATTTATTACTAAATTTTCAACCATGATCATTTTAACTGTCACTAAATTTACATGGTTAAGTATAGTAATACCCTCCATGATTGGTCCTTTGCCTAGTATTTTAAAATTTTATTTCTGGTCTGGCTAATGCATCATATCAAAGATTTTGAACCAAGGTATCATTCTAGCATCTCACTTGTCATCTAACTGTCTCAAGACATAAAGATTCATATATTACATAAAGATTCATATTTTCTTATGATTGTAATGAGATGTCAAGGATCTTATCCTGAATTTTGTTTTGTGATCATGCCAATAAAATCTATACATAAGCTAATCATGTTGCATAAGTTTGCCTTATATATGGATCATCAAGGTTTGTTAAATAAATCTTCCAAATCATAAATTCTAGATCATTTGATGCAAAACAATTTGATGCTATATTGCGTTCCCTTTTCACATTGCCAACTACATGCTTGGTGTCATGTTTATTATTTTCTAATAGGTTTATTTTTAATCAAATTAGTGGGAAGAACTAAGAATTGAAACTTTGAGCCATGCCTTAGTTTTGGTCTTTGACCAGAATGGTCAATGGTACAATATCATTGCTCAGTATGGTGTGAACACTTGTGTTGTAATTGTGATAGTTTTTATTGGAGTAAATCATTTTTGTTGATTGATTAAATAATAATTGATCATACAATTGATTGGATTGCTCTTATTTGAGCAAATTGTATTAACTTAATTGATTTTATAGGGTATAACCAAAGCAAATTTAATTTTATTTGAGTATAACTATAATACAAGTTGTAATCTGAGTTAATACATTGTTTTAATCTGATTTACAATCAAATTTAGTGTCATTTAATAAATAATTTAATTTTGCATAAAGTAAATTACTAAATTAATCTATATACTGATCGATTTATAGATTTAATTGTAATTATATGATATAATTTATAAAAAGATAAAATTTATGTATATACATAAGATATAAATATGTGATATAATCAAGGTTTTAAGTATTGATCAGCGCCAATCAGGATAGATAAAATTTATCATTTTGCCCGCCGACCGACACTAACACCCGCGACCTTGCAGCAATCTCTATGAGGTGGTCACGGGCCGTTGTGTGTGTGTTTTTTTTCTATTTTTTTTAAATTTTAATTTCAACAATTTTTTATTTTTTAAACAAGGAATTCTTTTCTCTTGTTATCTTTTTGCCTTCTTCTTAATTGTTTCCTTGTTTCATCAATTAAATTTTCTCTTGTTAATTTTCCCTCCTTTATTCATTAATTTTCCCCCTTTATCTGTCCACAAAAGTAAACTAAGAGAAAAAAAATTTCTTTAACTTCTTTAAGGATGGCTAATTTTTTTCTTGCCTTTATCTCTTCACAAAGTAAGCAGAGAAAAAAAAAAAATCCTCTTTTAAGGATGATTATCTTTTTTCTTCTTTATATGTTCACGAGGTAAACATAGAGAAACAAACTTTAACGATATAAGAGATTGAGTATTAAGAAAGAAAGAAATTAAATATAATATAATTTTTAATTTTATAAAAAAATTATTATTAATTAACTGAATTATTGTATATATAATTTAGTTTGATTTTAAAGTGATCAAAATAAATTCAAATTAAATTTAGTTTAAACCCTTGATCGTTTACTTGGTGGATTTCATTTAACTCTAAATCGACGTTTACTCAATAAGCATAAAATATTTCATGAAATAATATTAAAACTTAAACTCAAAATTCAATATCTCAAATATAACTCAATAGTAAACATGTATAACAATTATATATTAATAAAAATATTTTTTAATTAATATATTTTATATTTAAAAAAGTACTGAAATCGTATCGGTACGACACTATATGATATTGAAACTGTATTGTTATAAATCGAAACTCCGGTACGGCTTGAAATTTTAAACCATGGATATAATAACACTAATAATTAATCAAAAAGTTATATCTTAACTTTATTCTCTCTCACTTGCTCGTTGTGTCACTCGGGGTCGGGATGTGATCTGTTCCTGCCTCAGCGTGCTCGCGCACTAATCGCCTAGGGTTGACGAAGGAGAACTACTGACTCGTGACGCCTCCTACCTCTCCTCTTCCACATCTCATCAGTGCTTTTTGCCTCTAGCTAAGTACATTTCTCTACTTCATCCAATCAATTCTTTTCTTAGTTGAAACTAAAACTAGATGAAACAAGTTTGGTACTTGCTGGAATCACTTTGGTTTCTAGTGGCTTGGCCAACACTAGCAGCCCATTAGTAACTTTCTATGCCAACCAATCCTGAGTATTCTCCATCTAGGTTTGAAAAATTTTAGTTGTGCCAGCCGGTCGAGATCTTAATCTGTGCGAAGAACATTCTTTATATTTTTTAATTAACATTGGTGGGTGAAGTTGATGCCAAATTTATGAATTCCATGGTCACATCAACTTCTAGCTCACTTAGCAACTGTCGTAGTTATTAATTTATTACACTATTTACCTATTTTGCAGATTTCTTGGCAATGGCTTCCTTTTACATCTTCTGCTCGAGCAGATAACTTGCAATTGTATCATTGGGTATAGAATTATCCCTCTTCCTTGAGTATGTTGCTACTACATTGCAGTGGTCAGTTTAGTTACCTAGTTACACTTTTATGTTCTTAAAGTTGAGCTTTACAGGTAAGGGTTGTAAATGGTGTTCCACCTACAGGTGATTACTCATTTGCTAAATACAACAAGGTAAGCTAACACTTGCTGTCATTCAGATCAAACATTGCTGCAAGTTTTTATTTTTTGCTAATTGTGTAACATGTTGTTATTGTCATCTGGATGCAGTCTGTGGATGTTCTCAAATATACAGATGAGGAATATGAAAAGCATTTGACTGATCCTGTAGGTATTAGTTTCAGCATAGTAAAGAAAAGCCTTTTCAATATTTGGTATAGCCAATTCATTTTTAGTAATTTAATCTGCTGATTTCATGACAGAAATATTTTATTAACTATTTGTTTCTGAGATTTATGAAAGGTATCACACTTGATTACGGATGGCTAAAGAAATTTTAGAGTTCTTTCCTTTATTTTTAGATTAATGACCGATAACTCATTGATAAAAGAAAAGAATAAACAATTAGAAGAGAGGGTGGCCTAATGAAACCCTAATTCACAATAAGAGAAATACATGACTTATCAGATTCAATACATACTGGATTTAGTTTCGAGTTATGATTAAAATATCCTAACTAGCTCAAGTAGATATTCTTGATTGAATTTGTTAGCCCCAATATGTGTGTGGTATATTTACACTTTAGGTGAAGAAGGATGAAATGAGTTGAGCATGGCTTTGGGCAAAGTGAAGACCATAAATGAGAAACAAATTTGCTTTAGATTATGAGAGGGAATTATAATAACATCAAACCCATGATTTTAAATCTCAACCCATGCCGAGGTTTTGGTCCCGGACCGGAACGATATAATTTTGGTACTGTATTGTGCCATGCTAATATAGTTTCAATAATTTTTAAATATAGAATTTATTAATTAAAAATAAAAATGTAATCTAAATATTTAAAAATAAAAAATAAAATAATTATATATATATATATATTAATGATATAATTTTATTAGGTTTTAGTTAAGCTTATCTAAATTATCCCAATTATAGTTAGGAGTTGATTAAAATTATTAACCTAAGTTATTTAATTAAACCTAATTAAAAATTTTTGGCTCCTGTTCCTCTCGGCCAGTGATATCTGGACACGTTGTCGGACGTGGCGTGCCGACACCATAGGCATGCTTGTGCTGGTGTCGGTCCACTGGCGGAACAAAATATTTTGCTTGTATTGGGTGAAATGACACGAGATTTTAAACTATGATCAAGTCTTTATCTCATTAAGTGGGATAAGCTATATGAATCCTTTTACGCCATTGGGATCGATTCCCTACTATATCTTCATTTATATCATTTATATTTAAATGAAATTTATCCTGTTTTATCATTGCTAACTAAATCTTCTTTGGTGTTCTTCTCTATTAATATGCATATTTGTCATGTTCTTACGTCCCTTGACTCGAACATTTATTGAACGCTTATGTGGCTATACCATCTTAAATGTATCTTAGAGTTTTCTCAATAAGCGCAACCTTGACTTTTTCTCTAATGTTCTCAATTTTTATTATGTTTATCCTCATATGTCCGCACATCTATTTTAACATCTTCATCTTTGTGACTCTTATCATTTGCTAATGTGCTTACTTCATAATGCAATAGTCAACTCAATATAAATATACAAGCTCTAATCGTCGTTTTATAAAACTTTCTTTTAAATTTTAGAGGTACTTTACGATCACAATTGAACATTTGATGCCCTTTTTCATTTCAACCATTCTACTTGTACTCTATGTAAAACATTTCTATCAATCTTCTATCCTTTTGCAAAAACGATCTTAGATATTTAAAATTATATAATTCATTATCTCTTAGCTTAATAATTATTTTGCTATATCTACTACTACTAAACTTAAAATTTTATATATTTTGTCTTTATTCTACTAAGCCTAAAATTTTTAATTTTCAAAATTTCCTACTAAGATTTTATATATTTGAAATCTTGTGCCGTATCGGACCCCTCCACTGTTGCCGCCGCCGCCGCCATTGGGGTCACGCGACCCTTCCGCCGCTGCCGTGGGCCTTGTATCGAGCGTGCCAGTGTTGGTATGTGGGCGGAACGAAATATTTCGCTCGTTTTGTTTGGTTTGGCACAAGATTTCAAACATGGGAAGCATCATGTGATGCTTTCTTTTCGTGATTTGTTGTCTATGAAACTCGTAAGTGATTTTATTTTTGTGTCATCCAAAGGTTGGTTGGATTTAAGATGTTCATCATCATTCCATGTTTGCTACTCGTAAGTGATTTTATTTTTGTGTCATCCAAAGGTTGGTTGGATTTAAGATGTTCATCATCATTCCATGTTTGCTCCCAGAGCAATGCTAATATTCCAATTTGCTAATTGTTTCCTTCATATGATCATTCAAATTTGAGTCATGTTAAATCATGCAAAGTCTCTGTTGTCCACTCATATTGTTGTATAGTACATCTTTCTCTGGTATGGTTTCATATTTCAATGGTTTTTACTCTGGGGAATCTTACAAGGCCAATTTTGTGGTTTCCTCTCAAAGTAAAGCTCCTTGTATGTTACAGAGACTTCACTTTAAACATTAGAGATTTGCTTTGGCTGGGAATTGCATGAGGATACACTATCTATTGGTCTACATATCTTTCTGTTGGATGATTTCTCTTGCTACTTTCTGCTCTTTGTTTGTTGCATTTGTAGTGGAAGATATAAGTTAATTTTTTTTTTTCATTTTCAATTGTGTTATGATTATTGCACTTCATTCCTTGTATCTAATTTTCTTTCTACTTAGATGTGGAGCAAGGAAGAAACAGATCAGCTATTTGATCTTTGCAAACGGTTTGATCTTCGCTTCATCATTATAGCAGATAGGTTTCCATTCCCTCGGATTCGGAGTGTTGAAGAACTTAAGAATCGCTACTATTCTGGTAGTTCTTTTCACCAATAAGTTCTTTCAAGTTGCTGATCTTGATTAGTTATGTTGATGTTGCGGACCTTTTCTTTGTGATGAGTCTTATGACAGTTTACTGACTTAAAGACTATCAGTTATTTTGATTGTTCACTCAAAATTATAATTATGATTTTCATATTTTAGAGTCTTGCCTCTTGTTATCCTATAAAAGAATTTGAAGATGAAATTTATTAGACAACACAACAAAGTTAATTCCCAAGTTAATCATGTTGGATGCCAAGAACATGGATAGTGGGGGTAAGTGTAAGAACAATAGTAGCACACTGTAGCATTGAATATTTCCACAGAGCTCTTCTATTTAGTTTTGTAACTGTAGAGTTCAGGTTGTCTGACGCCTACATAGTCTATTCATCTACACCTAGTAATGCTGCATACACTTTTATGTATCTTTTCTTAGCCTTCTAATTCCTTAACCCATTGTCTAGTTGTACAAATATAATAACTTTTTCTTCTCAAACTAAGACACATAAGCATCACAAACTCTAGAACCTCTCTCTAGTTTCATCTAATATATAATATATCTTTATCAACTTATTGAGTAGTGTAATAAATTATTTAAACTACTACTTCAGTTTCTTGTCCATTTCCAATTATACAACTTAGCTTTCTTGCAGTATTTCTGAACTTGCATTATATTGCTACTGACATAAAGTAAATTTCAGATTATATTGTACCTATGTTGAGGCAACTTAGTAACATGGATGGAAGCATAGTTTGAAATCTTGTTTCAAGTTAGAATTTTGATCCCCAACTAGAATGGGATAATTTGGTGTCGTACTATAGCACTCTGAGGTTGGAGACATCAAGGAAAAGAAAGAGAGAAGGTGGAAGGAGAGGAGAACAAGGAAAGAGAGAAGGAAGCATATTACCTTCTTCTCTATTTTAGGATGCCGCAGTTAAGCTAAGAGAAGGTGAATATTAACAAGGAGATTGTGGGATGTAAAGGAGGAGAAGATCGCACTTTTGAACTCTCATTTGACATTGGGGGACCTCGCCATTGCGTACATGATCTTCCATACACTGTGGAAGTTGGAACATGAAGAAACTTTACAGAAGTTGAAACATGCATGCGAGTTCATTGACCCTTTGAAACTGTGGAACCCTTGACAATCCTTGTCGACATCACAGGATGCTCACACAACCTTGCTGACATTGAGAACCCATGCACAATGTTAGCTCATCGTGATAACATTTGTCGATTACCGTATCAAGAATGTTTTGATGTTGGCAGACAAAATGGTAAATTCTTTCCTTGCTGACCTGCTCAATTCAAATGGATCGAACAGTAAAAACAAAGGTTTTGTAGTTCGTCTAGTTAATTCATGTGAATTATGGCAATCAAACATTCATATACAATTTAAGCAATCTAGTGAACACATTTAAGTTGACTGCACACTTTAGTTGAGATGTTATCTTGTTCAAGCATTGCATGCATAATTTCTTTCGAATAGCAAATTTTTTTTTAACAAGCCACTTAGTGGAGATTGATTTATGCTTTTAATGGCTAGCGAAATATGACAATAGATATGTATACTCCCAACTTGAGGGAGTGTTAGGAGTAAATGAGTTTAGTCCAAAATTACTAGTTACCAATACATTGTAATGCTTGTCACAGTGATTAAAATCATGATATATACTGCCAAAATGGGTGACATATACCATTCTTCTGGTTTGCTAAGGTCGAAATTTGGTGTCAAAACAATGACACTAATTATAATAATTGGATTGATGCTGAGGGATCACAATGGGAGGGAATTACAAGACCAATAAAAAGGTCTTGACAGAGATAAAGGTCAACCAAGGAAGAAATCCATTTGAAGTTGGCCAAGGTTTAAAATTCCTGTATATCTGATGATTTTAGTTTTAGCCTAAATTTTATTGTCTATGAATTATCATGCCAATACGGTGTGGGTTGGGTCTGGCTACCCATGTTTTAGGTCTGATTGAGATTTAGACTATTTTTTTAATATAATTGGTTTCAATTGAGGCCTAATTAGATTCCCAATTGGTGGAATTAGGATTTTATGATATGTAGGTATTTAATTTGAATCAAACAGGAGCTAAGTCTAGCTAAAGTAGGTTATTGTATAAGTACATGCCAGCTGAATTGAGTTATTGTATATGAAGATATGTAGCATACCTACTACTTGTTGGATTTCTCAAGCTCCTCACCCTTACTCTCCCCACCTGAATGGAAGGAGAGCAAGCTGTCATCCAATGCGATATTGGTTCACGAGAACCGTTGCTAAGTGCCTATATTGTCAATCTGCATATATTGATTGAACTTTGTTACTTGATAAAAAGCTCACACAAAACCTCTGATATGTCTTTTCCTTTGTCCCTTTGTCACAAACCCTCATCTCAAGCTCTTCCAACTGCCTCTGCCTTTAGCCTCCCTTCTCACCCAGTGTGTGGTCGTTTCATCTGATAGAAACTGAGACAATGGCTTGTGTCACTTGATGCAGGCACTATATAAATTGGTGTCAGAGCAATGCAGAGAAATGAATACTTTTCTTGTACACACACACAAGGTTTGTAAATCTCAACAAAGGAACAAAAAGGTATGTTGAAGGACATCAAATGGACATATGGTTAATTATATGAAATAGCCAATTGTAAATAAGCTGATAATCATTTACTTAATAGTAAGGCAATCTCCTTCTAGAGGCTCTTCTTTAATACTATTCTCTCTTTCAAATATCATATGAGAAAGGATGGACAAAGATCAAATCCTTATGCACTTTGGAGACAAACTTTAATTGTTTAGTGTAGCCAAAACTTTTACTATCCGAGACCTTTTCTAGAATTAACTTTCGTGATTCTCTAGGCTGGTACTTTGTTAGTTGAATTGAGCTACCATCACTGTATATTACACTCTTGTTGGAACTAATCTTCCATGATTTTTTTTTTTGAATTTTTAGGTGCTTGTATAGTTATGATGGCTGCAATATCTTTATATATATATATATATATATATATATATATATATATATATCTATATTTTGATTGTTAACACTTGTGAATTGCAGTGACTCGAGCTCTGTTGCTTGCTAGGGCACCTTCTTCTACTGATGTTTCAGGACATCCAATTGTTAAGGTTTAATGACTACCTCTTGATTATGAGTTTTACATATGCTTCCTATGTGTTCATGCATAAGATTTGCATTTTAACACTATTACATACAGTGAAGTAATAATTCCATTGATGCAATTTAACACTATGAACCAAGGTTGTCAGGATGAAGATCCTACCTTCCTAGGAAGAGGACCATAGGCTTGGATCGTAGCTTCGAAGCTTAGGACTGTAGGATCCTACAATTAGAGAGAACATTTGGAATCATGTTTGACATTTATAATTTAACAAATGTATTGAATTTCAATATATTTTATTTGTAGAAAGTCATTCCAATATCATGAAACAAAATAAAATTATTTATATACTAAATATTATAAAGGATACAATAAATTCTTAGAGCGTTTCGTCTTTATATAGCTAGTAGCAACTTTTTCTATAGTTGATGATTGTAATAATTAAAAATTATTTTTTTATATAGAAGTTACATAGAAGCTAAAAAGAATGCTACATAATTGAAATCTTTCTCAAAAAAATACGATACAATGAAAAAATATTTTCTAAGTCAATCATTAAAATGTTTAATGGAATGAGAATGCATTCTAGTCAAGATTGTTGAGAACGAGATCCTTTGTAGAATCAATTTGTAGGATTTTAAGTTTCTGGTCCATTTAGATCTTATGTTGGTTCAACCATATATTTCATCAAATTGAGCTTGAGCTCTAGTTTAAGCCAAAATTTGAGTTAAATGAAAACTAAATGTTTTCATTAATTAAAAATTTAATGCAACTTCTTGCAATGCATAGTAAGAATTCGTACAATAGACTCAAATGTGATTTGACCCTTCTTCGGGACCCTGTATGGGCAGAAGCTTCGTACACCGAGCTGTCTTGTTTTTAAAAATTTAATGCAACCTCAAAATCAACAATTAATTACATAATCAATTAATATTTGTATATAATAGTAATAATAGGTAAGTAAAGTAGGAATATTATAGAGGCTATCAAGGAAAATCTGAATATACTCACCTATGCCTAATGGAGACTTGATGCAATCTAACTAAAAGGAAGTTACAACATATTCGCTTCTGGAAGATGAAGGCGACTTAAGGGGCTATCTTATCATCACTAATCTGAAAGCAGTCTTGATGTGCTTATCTTTCCTATTTAAGATTTGACACAAGAAACTTTGTTAAAATCACTTGATTCTAATAGAGCCTCAAGGCCTTCATATGATAATTACTTACCAAAGGCACTTCGTTATCAAGGGAAGATTCAACATGCTAGCTTTTAGGGCTGTAAATGAATCAAATGTTCATCAGTAAGCTTGATGTTCAGGTTGGTAAGAGATTGCTCATGTTCATTTAATATACACAAGCTTGGTAATTAATAAACAAGCTTGAATAACTTATTAAACTAAATGAACAAGCTTGAACACATATATGTTCATCTCGTTAATCATGTTCATTAATAAAACACTTATCAAATTTGTAAATAAACATTAATTGTTTGAAATATTAAGTTCACTAATCAACCAGAGAAGGTTAAAAATGTAAGTTATAAAATCAAACAAGCTCAAATTAAGAACTCAATAACATCTAAACGAACCAAACTCAAGCAAAATTCAAGCTCATAAAAAAAACCAAGTCAAGCTTGAACAACCGTTTCAACAGCTTGGTTCATTTTATGCTTGGCTTGGTTTGGCTTGATTTTGTTACCTTATCAAAAAAGCTTGAATAACACAAAGTTTGCCTTGGCTTGGACTTGTTTACAATCCTACTAGCCTCTTCTCATTGAAGAGTTGACTCACGATATCAAAGGAAACTTTGTTATGCCTGTGACTGCTTGATTAATACTTAGCACAAAATAACATGGGAACAGAAGCCTTGATGTGCTTGTCTTTTTTGGAGAATCAAGACAGGCCACTCTTTTGCAATAATCAAAGAGAATTTTGGAGCTGCGATAACACAAGTCATCATGAAGAAAATAAGGAGAAAAGAGATTTGTGAAGCTTATGCTAGTCAACCTTGAGGACCAGGTTTTAGGATGATAAGGTCCTCCAACAGGGACTAATTCAAATACTTCCTTCAAACTAGAATTATCTCCCTTTATTTAAAAAAAAAAAGTTATAGGCACTAATTCAAGTTACCTGTCATGTTACTCCTTATATTTTTCTAGAATTAGTTATTTTATTGTAAATATATAGATATAAACAAATCTAGGAATAAAATAGCCTATGAATTTATGGAGGTCTATCCCCTTGAAGGGATCAATCACTTTTCTCTTCTCTTTTGTTCCAGTTCTCCATTAGGTAGGACTTTTGTTCCTATCATCTTGCATGCAAACTTGGTTCTCCATTTCATAGACATTCTTTGAGGTAGTGATTTTATGTATCAACATGTGGAACTCACATATGGGGCATAAAAATTTAATGTCGCATTGATCATGTGGTAGACATTCCCAAAAAGTAGGATCTGATACGTTCCAATAGGTTTGTGATTTGTTTCTGCTTTGGCGCTCACATTTAGGAACCTTACAATATGACACATGAAATTGAGCGGAAACGCGCACTGTCTGCAGTGCTTTCTCAAACAAGACAGCAAGAGCAGAAAGAGGCAGAGGTATTATTGTTGCATTATGTTGCTTATTTATGCGCCTGTGTTTCAAATTCTGATTTATTTCTTACCATTTTAGATCCTCGCGGAAGCTAAACAGATAATGGAGTCACGCATGGCTAGTAAAGTGAATACGACCCATGTGAGTTTATACTAACCCAGTCATGTCTTTCTTAATGGTTTCAGTCAAAATGCCGCATAGCTATCATGTAACAATTTTATTACTGCAAATTTCTGAAGCTTAAAACTGTTTTAAGGTTGTACAAAGAGAACTTTTGCCTCAAAGGAATATATATGTATATATATAGTTTAGTTGTAGATTTACCATTTCTTTCTGCTTATTAAATAAAACAGATGCACTTAGATTAGATTTTCATGCAGAGTGCAGAAGAAGTTGAATTGCCGGGTAACCAAATAGGTAATGAAGGTGCAGAGGCTGCTGCTCATGATGAATCCATACTGCCATCACCTAACATCCATCTGTCATCTTCAGCTACCACACCACCAATAGCCACAGTAGAGTGTACCTCAACTCCAGCTTCACTTCGCATGGTAGATCTACTATTTTCTTGTTGTCTTTTTTGTTTTAATTGGTCATTTAGTAATTTTAGCCTTTCTTCCACTGTTTGTTGACTGTGATTTCTAGGATCAGTTTGATTCTCATGCAAAGAATTTGTCTAGGTTTTTTCTAGTCACGCATTGTATAGATAACAATATATGTGGTCAAAGAAGACAACTGTCATATCTCGGTGATTTCTCACAACTAGTCAGTAATGATAGATTCTCATGTGTTTCCAGGTTGGCTTGGATGAGTTTTGTTTTGAATGTTCTTGTTATATCCAGTTACATGCGAGATTCTCTAATTATCTGACAGTTCTCATGTTATGTACCATAATTTGTAAAATAAGCATGCTTCTTGATTAATTGCCAAACAGCAAATTTTTGTTGCTACTACAAAAAGTCTTCAGTTTGCATTATTTCCTGTAAGTGATGCTAAGTAGTCGATTCATGATTGCCTCATTGAAACAAAGTCTACTTTGCCACAAATATTTTTATGCTGCACAACCAATGTGGTACATTGTTAGTAGATCTTTTTTTCCTCTTCATTAAACATTAGCTTGCTAGCTATGAGCAAGGTTTGTATTTCTTTCTTCTGTTGTAGTGATAGAGTCCACGTTTGAAGTAGATAGAAGGATAATCATGTGAGAACAAAGAAAAAGTGAATTAATACCTCAAAGTGATTTGTTTCTACCTGATAACAGGTAGTACAGGGGTAGCATTAATTTTAATCTTAAACTGAACTCATAATTTCACTTATAGTTCTGTGTTGTTTTGTGCTATGATAATCATTATCTCATCGTCTAACCTGACTATATGAGGTTGGCTATTTTTTTATACTTTCTATGTAACCTAAATAAATCTGATTTGGAATTGGTACGAATAGTCTTGTTCAATTCAAATCTGTATCATTTGTGTTAAATTTGACCGGGCAAACATTTATTTCATAAGGTTAAAATTCTTAGCAAATGACACAATCTATATGTTCTTAACACTCCTATCTGTGGGTGTTGGGATTACAACAAACTGACTGAAGCTCAACTCTCAGACTAGTTTAATTGAGGTTATATTCTATATTTATTTAAATGGGCATGATTCAAACATACATCTTCTGCACCTACATGTTAAGTTTGGTTGGGTGAGCGCTATAATCTAATAGCTTGTGCCATTGGGAAAGGGCATATTCTTCTCTTAAGTCTTAACAATAGGAAAATTCATACTTTTAGTCTGTCTTAATTCATCATTTATATTCTCTCGACTTTATTCTTTTTCTTCTACATTTGCTCATCACAGATGCATGCCAATTCAATATGCATCATATCATCAACAAAGGATAAACAACAACAATAATCATGACAGAGTTCACTCTTCGCTTTTTTTCCCCTTCTCTTCTTATTGCTGGTTGTGTATCATTCGAAATATAAGGATAAGGTTTAATGCATTTGAGGTATAAATGTGAAAATTACTTCTAGAAACCTTTTGGAATGAGCATGTGAATGGTTCAGACATAATACATATTCACTACACAGAGCCGTTCACCAGTGGCTATTTTTTGTAACAAGTGCAAATTTACTGTTAGTATAAGAACTTAATCGATGATACATCCATAGAATTAGGGAGCATCTACTTTGTGATAAATAACATATGCAATTAGTATGCTGGTTTCCAACATTTGCAATTAAATCAAACATAAATGCCTTTGCAAAATATTAAAATAATGAAGAATTGTTAAATTTAATTTAGGGAGACATAACACCCACACAAGAATTATCTTGCAGTTACTCATGATAATCACATTGTACTATTTAATTGGACTGAAACTAATACACTTAGTATCTTTTGTATCCTTGGGATATTTCTATGTTTGATAGACTATCAATATAATGAACACAAATGGGCTCATTCATTTTAATATATCCCAGTCTACACCTTTAAATGAAGCCGCCATATTGCTAATTAAGTTTATTTGGATGTGTTATTTGTTTTGATGTAATATCCAGCCACCTTTTCTTTATATAGTTATTTGGATGTGCTATTTGTTTTGATGTAATATCCAGCCACCTTTTCTTTATATAGTTTGCATTTCTCCAAGCTGATCATGGATTTAAAAAGCAGCCTATGCAGTTTTAATAGGGACTGAATCATATATTATTAAGTTGCTGTAGGTGTGTATTTTAAATAGCTATCCATGCAGACTATTAATAGGCTCAGTTGACTTAGGTTGAAGTGTTAGGCAGGGTAAAAAAAAACCAGTATATTTTGTTGTGGTTTTCTTATTTAATAACAAAATTCTTACCTCAATCACTTGTTCACTTTCAAGCCCTATCTTTGCTTGTAAAGTTGTTTTGATTAGTTATGTGAAAGAAAAGATATTAGAAGATATTCACCCTTTGTTTTTCTTTATTTTTGCTAGATTCAACTTTTATTATTTTCAAATTCCTCTACAATTTTTTTCTATGTGTATCTTGATAAACATATCAAATATTTATTTTCCTTTTATGGATTTTATTTTTTAGTGCATTACAATCTCTGTACAATCATGCAATGACTCTAACATCATAATATATCGCAATATATCTAAAATTATTTCATCCCTCAAATTCTATCATGGTATCACAACAAACTTTGATCCTCTATTACTTGCATTATGTTCTTGTTTGGAGGGAAGACTACTGGATGATATTGATCATGGTCTCCCCCTCCCCCTTGACTCTGTCCTCCTGCTTCATCTTTATTGCTCGACATTGATATCCATGTGATGCTACCATTCCCATTAACGTTTCTGTCCTCTATAGCATCCTGGATAATTATTGCCTTGGTGATCAGAAGGTGTGATGTTCCTACGTAATGCGACATCGTCGCTAACCTCACCAACTTGTTTGCCCTTTTTTGTATCCTTATTGTTGTCTTCATCAACATTTTCCATTGGCATGCTATCCAAGCCGTGCCTTCTACCTCTGCAATCACTCATCAAAGAGTAGTATTAGAGTTTTTGCACAATCATTCTTCAACATATTATCTAGTAATCTTATGAAAATGGGAAATCATGTGTCGGGTGTGAGAGGTTTTTGATTTGGCAGTGGTAATTTGTAAGTGTAATTGTGATGTAACAATTGTTTCTTATTCAATGTAGATGAACTGTTGGGTTAAGTGGGTGATTCATTATGGGCCAAGTGGATAATTCAATTTGATGTTATGTAGTGGTTGATGGTGGACATGTCGTAAAGGTCTTTGCAGTCTCCTTAAGGCTAGAGAAACCTTTAATTTGATTTCAGTCAATCATTCTTGGTGGCAAGTGTGTGGTATGCTTATAATCTAACTTTAGTTTCTAATTTGGAAATTCTTGCACATGTTTAATGCAAATTGAAGTTACTTTCAATGCATTTGAAATGAGATTGAAACACAAAGATATTAGAAGGTATTTTCTGTCAATTTGATTTAATTTTTTGTATTACCTTTGATTATTATCAAATTCCCTTGATTTTGTATAGATTTATCATACTATTTCCATATAGCATCATATTGAATATTTCCCCCCTTTATGCTTTTCCTTTTCCATTATATTTCAATTTCTATAAAATCATGTAACCATCGCAACCAAGGTTTAAAATTTTGAGTCATGTCAAAGTTTTAGTCTTTAGCCGAGATAACACTCAATATTGTGTCGTCATTTTGGTGTATGATGCTGGTGGTGAATTGGAGATGGAAGGATGAAGAAGATAAAGACAATATCTTAATTCATCTCAACATGTGTTATAGCATGCCAAAAGAGTGTTGAGTCTTGGCATAGTATGATACTATGATTGAAGAGACATTGTCCGTGTCTAATAATATTGAATTTTATTAATTTATTTGAATGATACGTTTCGACTATGTCGTCTAACACGGTAAGTGATTTCAAGTTATGATACCAAGATTCACATAATTGAGATCGTACCTAGGAATGATGAGTTATTAATTGGATCACAACATTGCTTTTTTTTTTTCAAATCTGTACAATTTTGCAATTCTTTTGGTTGAAAATTTATTGGAATTCTTTCGGTCACCCAAGTGAGATGCATTAAAGATGAGCCTAATAAGGTACTAGTGAAGGATGAGAAGATAAAGAAACGATGAAAGAGGTATTTTCACTAACTTTTAATGAAGATTTAGATGATCAACTTAGCTTAGAAAATTTAAGCAGGTCAGAGGAATATAAAAATTTAAAAACTTGTTTGGTTTCATGCTTGAAAGGTCGACAGTAGAAGTTATAAATCTTCTTAAATAACTGATTGAAAAGTATCGACATACACATGATATTCATTGACCTAGCAAATGCTTATGATAGAGTCCCGAGAGAAATTATATGGAGAGTTCTATGATAAAAATGTGTTAGCATAGTGTATATTAAAACAATTAAAGATATGTATGATGATGTAATGATAAGGGTGAGGACTCCAAGTAGATTAACCAAAGCATTTCCTATAAAAATAGGGTTATATCAAGGATCAAATCTAATTCCATATCTTTTTACATTAGTTATAGATGAAATACACATAACCAGGCATACCATAGTGCATGTTGTTTGTAGATGATGTTATTTTGGTCGATGAGACACTTGAATCAGTAAATGTTAAGCTTGGATCTTGGCAGAAGACACTAGAAGTTAAAGACTTTAGACTTAGTAGAGTAAAAACAAAATATATGAAATTTAAATTTAGAAGTTATAAAAGAAGTAGCGAAACAATTGTAAAGATAGGAGATGACGAATTACTTATAACTGAAAGTTTTAAGTATCTATGATTTATTTTGTAAAAGGATGGAGGGGTTGATAGATATATTTTGCATAGGATACAAGAAAGATCATTAAAATGGAGGAAGACATCAGGTGTTCTTTGTGATATAAGGTACCTCTAAAGCTCAAAGGGAAGTTTTACAAAATGGTAGTTAGATTTGCTATGATATATGAAGTTGAATGTTAGGCTATGAAACGAGCACACTGCACATAAGCAAAAAAAATAAGAGTCGCAGAGATGAGGATGCTAAGGTGGATGCTAGAGAGAAAGTCAAAGTTACATCAATTGAGGGAAAACTTCGAGAGACATTTAAAATGATGTGAACATGTACTTAGGGGACCAACAAGTACCCCAGTTAGACGTTGTGAGATCATGACAAATATGCATATTAATCGAGGAAGAGAGAGATCAAAGAAGACTTGATTAGAATTCTTGATAATATGATATGAAAAAGATAGATCTACTTTTAATGATGGTTATTTTTAAAATGTTAATGTGAATGTAAGCATATTCCACTAAGTCAAGGTTATCAGAACTGAGATGCTACCTAAAAATGATAAGGGGTTGTTGCTTAAATGGTAGATTTGTAAAATAGTGACCCAATTTCAATCATAGTTGAGAATAAGCGAATTTGGGAGATAGGGCAGTACAATCATATGGTCTGATTACGACATCCATGATTTGCACCTTCTCTAGCCTTATTGACTTGATATTTTGATTGTTTGGTCATCATCAACAAGCAATGTTCTATATCACTTCAAGATATACCAAGATCGACTATTTGTTGCTTCTTAGGGACTTGAGAAAAATCCACTATCGTTAGTGCCCATGTTTTTTGCATCATGATATCATGTTGATGTGCTAATTAATTTATATGACATTGGCTTTGTGTTGCAATGTATGAGAAATTTTGATCATGGGAGTTAAATATTAAGCTATGAATCCAGTACACTAGCAAAAGATGAGAGTCATAGAGATGAGAATGTTAAGGTGGATATGCAAATATACGAGGATGGAAAGGATACGAAATAATAAGATTAGAGAAAGAGTCGGGGTTGTGTCTATTGAGGAAAAATTTTGAGAGACATATTTAAGATGATATTTACATGTACATAGGTTATGCGAGATTATGACAAATACACATATTAAATTTTGTTAGCAACAAATAAAATAATATAAAATTCATTTAAATATAGATGAGGATATAATAGGAAATCGAATCCAACGGTATAGGAGGATTCATATACTCGACTGCACTTAGTAGGATAAAAACATAGTTGTTGTTATCTTTATTAGCACATGGAGCTATTGCACACACTGCATTAGCATCAGACCACACACAGTTTAGCTTACATTGTTGCACTTCAGCATCTTGAAGTATCTGCTTATCATGTTCCTCAATAAAGTATCTGTTCCTCAAACCTTTCATTAGAATACTGCAGAATGTGAACAATATTTTAAGTAAAATGGCAAACATCGTTTCTGTTGATTACTGTCTTCTGCCTGGTATTTCATTATTTGCATAGATGTCAGTTCGCCCGTAACCTTATAGTGCATTTGATGTAGTTACTTCATTATGATAGGAGCTTATACTGTTCAAAGCCAAAGATTATCTATCTTTTACAATTGATTAGAAAATCAGAGTACCATGATCATTAAATGTAAATTTTAAATTCTTGCTAGACATTCCTATTTAAATGGTTACATTTTTTTTATCGGAAATTGTTTCCTGCTTATTTGATGGTCAATTGTTTCCTTTCATAGTGTTTTCTATTGCTTTGGAGTTATCTCAACTAATCACATTTTTTCAGCTTCGTGTATATTTGAGAACACATGCACTTGACCAGATGGTGCAAGCTGCAAACTCAACTGCAGGCTTGAGGACCATCAAAAGGGTATTCAGACACTCCAAGATCTAGGGGTTTGTTTCTTTTCCCTCAATCTGTCCCAATAATAACAAATAATTGAGATTTCTTTTGTTTTTATATTCTTTTTTTATGTCTGATCAGACATGAAATAAACTTTACTATGTTTATTAATCTTCTTTTGTAGGTTCATCTGAAACCAAAGGTTCCAACTAAATCAGTTTGTTCAGAACACCTTGAATTGAGAAAAGAGATACTAACACTGCTCAACCTACAAAAACAGGTACATATTATGCTACTTTACCATTTCCAGTCAATGTTAAGTTTTTATAACAGTCTGTGCTGAAGTTTTCCTATGGGAAATATGATTGATGCAACATCTAGAGCAACTCAACTCTTCCCAAGTGGCAATTTATAATAAAATTAAAAGACTAAAGATTATTAATATTGAAGAGCAATTAGGTTCAATATGATTAAAGGGCAGCCTGGTGTACGAAGCTCCCGTTAATGCGGAGTCCCGGGGAAGAGTTTATCGTATACAATTTTACTCTGCTTTCAAGAGGTTATTTTTGAGATTTGAACCCGTGACCTCCAAGTCACATGATAGCGATTTTACTGTTGAGCCAAGCTCCCCTTTCAATTAGGTTCAATATGATTAAATAAAAAATAAAAAAATTTGGTATGCTAAAGATGACTATTAGATATTATACTTAGAAGAGTAAAATCTATTAGTCTTTATGTGCAATGTGTAAAGATATGCAAAAATATAGTCAATGTAATAAAAATAATTAATTTAAATATTATTAAGTGTTGTAGCTTCACAGGACGAGCTCATTGAAGGGAGTAGATCCATGTATTCTACCTTAATTAGCTGGGAAAAATGTTAAGCAATGCAAGGACGCTAATAAAGATCCAACCTAAACTAGATCAACTACCAATACGATTGTGGTTCTTTTAGCAACCGACCCTAATTTTACTCGTGAATGTTTGCTTTTGGTATGTAACTCTCTCTTCAACTCCACCGTGCTCCTTGACCACTCTTAAAATTCTAAAAAATGGTGAAACAAAATTCCTGTAAATATGGGAACAAAAGATGGCAAAAATAACAAGAGGTTATAAGTTTCTAGTCAACTCAAAGCTTGAATCATCCTATATGACTTAATGGAGAAGATTA
>NC_133862.1:572396-583436 GCF_044706935.1 Curcuma longa | reverse complement strand
ACTTTATTCTTTTTCTTCTACATTTGCTCATCACAGATGCATGCCAATTCAATATGCATCATATCATCAACAAAGGATAAACAACAACAATAATCATGGCAGAGTTCACTCTTCGCTTTTTTCCCCTTCTCTTCTTATTGCTGGTTGTGTATCATTCGAAATATAAGGATAAGGTTTAATGCATTTGAGGTATAAATGTGAAAATTACTTCTAGAAACCTTTTGGAATGAGCATGTGAATGGTTCAGACATAATACATATTCACTACACAGAGCAGTTCACCAGTGGCTATTTTTTGTAACAAGTGCAAATTTACTGTTAGTATAAGAACTTAATCGATGATACATCCATAGAATTAGGGAGCATCTACTTTGTGATAAATAACATATGCAATTAGTATGCTGGTTTCCAACATTTGCAATTAAATCAAACATAAATGCCTTTGCAAAATATTAAATTAATGAAGAATTGTTAAATTTAATTTAGGGAGACATAACACCCACACAAGAATTATCTTGCAGTTACTCATGATAATCACATTGTACTATTTAATTGGACTGAAACTAATACACTTAGTATCTTTTGTATCCTTGGGATATTTCTATGTTTGATAGACTATCAATATAATGAACACAAATGGGCTCATTCATTTTAATATATCCCAGTCTACACCTTTAAATGAAGCCGCCATATTGCTAATTAAGTTTATTTGGATGTGTTATTTGTTTTGATGTAATATCCAGCCACCTTTTCTTTATATAATTATTTGGATGTGCTATTTGTTTGATGTAATATCCAGCCACCTTTTTCTTTATATAGTTTGCATTTCTCCAAGCTGATCATGGATTTAAAAAGCAGCCTATGCAGTTTTAATAGGGACTGAATCATATATTATTAAGTTGCTGTAGGTGTGTATTTTAAATAGCTATCCATGCAGACTATTAATAGGCTCAGTTGACTTAGGTTGAAGTGTTAGGCAGGGTAAAAAAAAACCAGTATATTTTGTTGTGGTTTTCTTATTTAATAACAAAATTCTTACCTCAATCACTTGTTCACTTTCAAGCCCTATCTTTGCTTGTAAAGTTGTTTTGATTAGTTATGTGAAAGAAAAGATATTCACCCTTTGTTTTTCTTTATTTTTGCTAGATTCAACTTTTATTATTTTCAAATTCCTCTACAATTTTTTTCTATGTGTACCTTGATAAACATATCAAATATTTATTTTCCTTTTATGGATTTTATTTTTTAGTACATTACAATCTCTGTACAATCATGCAATGACTCTAACATCATAATATATCGCAATATATCTAAAATTATTTCATCCCTCAAATTCTATCATGGTATCACAACAAACTTTGATCCTCTATTACTTGCATTATGTTCTTGTTTGGAGGGAAGACTACTGGATGATATTGATCATGGTCTCCCCCTCCCCCTTGACTCTGTCCTCCTGCTTCATCTTTATTGCTCGACATTGATATCCATGTGATGCTACCATTCCCATTAACGTTTCTGTCCTCTATAGCATCCTGGATAATTATTGCCTTGGTGATCAGAAGGTGTGATGTTCCTACGTAATGCGACATCATCGCTAACCTCACCAACTTGTTTGCCCTTTTTTGTATCCTTATTGTTGTCTTCATCAACATTTTCCATTGGCATGCTATCCAAGCTGTGCCTTCTACCTCTGCAATCACTCATCAAAGAGTAGTATTAGAGTTTTTGCACAATCATTCTTCAACATATTATCTAGTAATCTTATGAAAATGGGAAATCATGTGTCGGGTGTGAGAGGTTTTTGATTTGGCAGTGGTAATTTGTAAGTGTAATTGTGATGTAACAATTGTTTCTTATTCAATGTAGATGAACTGTTGGGTTAAGTGGGTGATTCATTATGGGCCAAGTGGATAATTCAATTTGATGTTATGTAGTGGTTGATGGTGGACATGTCGTAAAGGTCTTTGCAGTCTCCTTAAGGCTAGAGAAACCTTTAATTTGATTTCAGTCAATCATTCTTGGTGGCAAGTGTGTGGTATGCTTATAATCTAACTTTAGTTTCTAATTTGGAAATTCTTGCACATGTTTAATGCAAATTGAAGTTACTTTCAATGCATTTGAAATGAGATTGAAACACAAAGATATTAGAAGGTATTTTCTGTCAATTTGATTTAATTTTTTGTATTACCTTTGATTATTATCAAATTCCCTTGATTTTGTATAGATTTATCATACTATTTCCATATAGCATCATATTGAATATTTCCCCCCTTTATGCTTGTCCTTTTCCATTATATTTCAATTTCTATAAAATCATGTAACCATCGCAACCAAGGTTTAAAATTTTGAGTCATGTCAAAGTTTTAGTCTTTAGCCGAGATAACACTCAATATTGTGTCGTCATTTTGGTGTATGATGCTGGTGGTGAATTGGAGATGGAAGGATGAAGAAGATAAAGACAATATCTTAATTCATCTCAACATGTGTTATAGCATGCCAAAAGAGTGTTGAGTCTTGGCATAGTATGATACTATGATTGAAGAGACATTGTCCGTGTCTAATAATATTGAATTTTATTAATTTATTTGAATGATACGTTTCGACTATGTCGTCTAACACGGTAAGTGATTTCAAGTTATGATACCAAGATTCACATAATTGAGATCGTACCTAGGAATGATGAGTTATTAATTGGATCACAACATTGCATTTTTTTTTTTTTTTTCAAATCTGTACAATTTTGCAATTCTTTTGGTTGAAAATTTATTGGAATTCTTTCGGTCACCCAAGTGAGATGCATTAAAGATGAGCCTAATAAGGTACTAGTGAAGGATGAGAAGATAAAGAAACGATGAAAAGAGGTATTTTCACTAACTTTTAATGAAGATTTAGATGATCAACTTAGCTTAGAAAATTTAAGCATGTCAGAGGAATATAAAAATTTAAAAACTTGTTTGGTTTCATGCTTGAAAGGTCGACAGTAGAAGTTATAAATCTTCTTAAATAACTGATTGAAAAGTATCGACATACACATGATATTCATTGACCTAGAAAATGCTTATGATAGAATCCCGAGAGAAATTATATGGAGAGTTCTATGATAAAAATGTGTTAGCATAGTGTATATTAAAACAATTAAAGATATGTATGATGATGTAATGATAAGGGTGAGGACTCCAAGTAGATTAACCAAAGCATTTCCTATAAAAATAGGGTTATATCAAGGATCAAATCTAATTCCATATCTTTTTACATTAGTTATAGATGAAATACACATAACCAGGCATACCATAGTGCATGTTGTTTGTAGATGATGTTATTTTGGTCGATGAGACACTTGAATCAGTAAATGTTAAGCTTTGATCTTGGCAGAAGACACTAGAAGTTAAAGAGACTTAGTAGAGTAAAAACAAAATATATGAAATTTAAATTTAGAAGTTATAAAAGAAGTAGCAAAACAATTGTAAAGATAGGAGATGACGAGTTACTTATAATTGAAAGTTTTAAGTATCTAGGATTTATTTTGTAAAAGGATGGAGGGGTTGATAGATATATTTTGCATAGGATACAAGAAAGATCATTAAAATGGAGGAAGACATCAGGTGTTCTTTGTGATATAAGGTACCTCTAAAGCTCAAAGGGAAGTTTTACAAAATGGTAGTTAGATTTGCTATGATATATGAAGTTGAATGTTAGGCTATGAAACGAGCACACTGCACATAAGCAAAAAAAATAAGAGTCGCAGAGATGAGGATACTAAGGTGGATGCTAGAGAGAAAGTCAAAGTTACATCAATTGAGGGAAAACTTCGAGAGACATTTAAAATGATGTGAACATGTACTTAGGGGACCAACAAGTACCCCAGTTAGACGTTGTGAGATCATGACAAATATGCATATTAATCGAGGAAGAGAGAGATCAAAGAAGACTTGATTAGAATTCTTGATAATATGATATGAAAAAGATAGATCTACTTTTAATGATGGTTATTTTTAAAATGTTAATGTGAATGTAAGCATATTCCACTAAGTCAAGGTTATCAGAACTGAGATGCTACCTAAAAATGATAAGGGGTTGTTGCTTAAATGGTAGATTTGTAAAATAGTGACCCAATTTCAATCATAGTTGAGAATAAGCGAATTTGGGAGATAGGGCAGTACAATCATATGGTCTGATTACGACATCCATGATTTGCACCTTCTCTAGCCTTATTGACTTGATATTTTGATTGTTTGGTCATCATCAACAAGCAATGTTCTATATCACTTCAAGATATACCAAGATCGACTATTTGTTGCTTCTTAGGGACTTGAGAAAAATCCACTATCGTTAGTGCCCATGTTTTTTGCATCATGATATCATGTTGATGTGCTAATTAATTTATATGACATTGGCTTTGTGTTGCAATGTATGAGAAATTTTGATCATGGGAGTTAAATATTAAGCTATGAATCCAGTACACTAGCAAAAGATGAGAGTCATAGAGATGAGAATGTTAAGGTGGATATGCAAATATACGAGGATGGAAAGGATACGAAATAATAAGATTAGAGAAAGAGTCGGGGTTGTGTCTATTGAGGAAAAATTTTGAGAGACATATTTAAGATGATATTTACATGTACATAGGTTATGCGAGATTATGACAAATACACATATTAAATTTTGTTAGCAACAAATAAAATAATATAAAATTCATTTAAATATAGATGAGGATATAATAGGAAATCGAATCCAACGGTATAGGAGGATTCATATACTCGACTGCACTTAGTAGGATAAAAACATAGTTGTTGTTATCTTTATTAGCACATGGAGCTATTGCACACACTGCATTAGCATCAGACCACACACAGTTTAGCTTACATTGTTGCACTTCAGCATCTTGAAGTATCTGCTTATCATGTTCCTCAATAAAGTATCTGTTCCTCAAACCTTTCATTAGAATACTGCAGAATGTGAACAATATTTTAAGTAAAATGGCAAACATCGTTTCTGTTGATTACTGTCTTCTGCCTGGTATTTCATTATTTGCATAGATGTCAGTTCGCCCGTAACCTTATAGTGCATTTGATGTAGTTACTTCATTATGATAGGAGCTTATACTGTTCAAAGCCAAAGATTATCTATCTTTTACAATTGATTAGAAAATCAGAGTACCATGATCATTAAATGTAAATTTTAAATTCTTGCTAGACATTCCTATTTAAATGGTTACATTTTTTTTATCGGAAATTGTTTCCTGCTTATTTGATGGTCAATTGTTTCCTTTCATAGTGTTTTCTATTGCTTTGGAGTTATCTCAACTAATCACATTTTTTCAGCTTCGTGTATATTTGAGAACACATGCACTTGACCAGATGGTGCAAGCTGCAAACTCAACTGCAGGCTTGAGGACCATCAAAAGGGTTGATCAGACACTCCAAGATCTAGGGGTTTGTTTCTTTTTCCTCAATCTGTCCCAATAATAACAAATAATTGAGATTTCTTTTGTTTTTATATTCTTTTTTTATGTCTGATCAGACATGAAATAAACTTTACTATGTTTATTAATCTTCTTTTGTAGGTTCATCTGAAACCAAAGGTTCCAACTAAATCAGTTTGTTCAGAACACCTTGAATTGAGAAAAGAGATACTAACACTGCTCAACCTACAAAAACAGGTACATATTATGCTACTTTACCATTTCCAGTCAATGTTAAGTTTTTATAACAGTCTGTGCTGAAGTTTTCCTATGGGAAATATGATTGATGCAACATCTAGAGCAACTCAACTCTTCCCAAGAGGCAATTTATAATAAAATTAAAAGACTAAAGATTATTAATATTGAAGAGCAATTAGGTTCAATATGATTAAAGGGCAGCCTGGTGTACGAAGCTCCCGTCAATGCAGAGTCCCGGGGAAGAGTTTATCGTATACAATTTTACTATGCTTTCAAGAGGTTATTTTCGAGATTTGAACCCGTGACCTCCAAGTCACATGATAGCGAGTCACATGATTACTGTTGAGCCAAGCTCCCCTTCAATTAGGTTCAATATGATTAAATAAAAAATAAAAAAATTTGGTATGCTAAAGATGACTATTAGATATTATACTTAGAAGAGTAAAATCTATTAGTCTTTATGTGCAATGTGTAAAGATATGCAAAAATATAGTCAATGTAATAAAAATAATTAATTTAAATATTATTAAGTGTTGTAGCTTCACAGGACGAGCTCATTGAAGGGAGTAGATCCATGTATTCAACCTTAATTAGCTGGGAAAAATGTTAAGCAATGCAAGGACGCTAATAAAGATCCAACCTAAACTAGATCAACTACCAATACGATTGTGGTTCTTTTAGCAACCGACCCTAATTTTACTCGTGTGAATGTTTGCTTTTGGTATGTAACTGTCTCTTTAACTCCACCATGCTCCTTGACCACTCTTAAAATTCTAAAAAATGGTGAAACAAAATTCCTGTAAATATGGGAACAAAAGATGGCAAAAATAACAAGAGGTTATAAGTTTCTAGTCAACTCAAAGCTTGAATCATCCTATATGACTTAATGGAGAAGATTATATATAGTGTTCTAAAATGGGATTAGGCAATGACTACTTAGGTGGTAATGAAATGGGATTGCTTGCCTAGCCAATAAGCAATTCTAGATGGAACTTCTAAAGGAGGCTTAGCATACTTGCATTGGTGGCCCAGGCGAGTTCATTTATTTACTTTTAAAAATGGTTTATTTGAGAAATTGGTTCACTTGTAGCATACACTAACAATGCGCCAATATAGTTTTATGCTTTATGTTTGTTTATAATTTATTTGAATGAAATATGAAATATAATGCATTTTATTATTATTATTATTATTATTATTATTATTATGTCTTATTTATCAATTGTCACTTATTTATTTGTGATTATAGAGTTGATGTGATTGATTAATATATTTTATTAGATAGATATTAGTTTGAATGTTAATATTAATCTATTTTATTTGATATTATATTCATGTCTATTGCTTAAGTGCTACATAATAGGTTGACCACTTATCGCCTAAAATCACCTTTTAACCCTTTATTATTCGATTTTGTTACCCATACTAGTCCCATATAGCTATGTTTATTGTTCATCAATTTATCTTTAACACTATAAATGTTGTTATACATAGTGTTTATAATTAAGTCCCTAATATTTATAATTTGATCCATAACACATCCTCTTTACAAAGACCTATAGCACTAGAATGAACATCTTGCAACTTCTTCTGTGGCATGAAATATACATCGATCTTCTTGAAACTACTCTTGATGTTACATCTTCATATGATATAAAGTCATATCATCTTTAGTAATTAATGACTGCCATTCAAACAACTAGCTTCTTGTTTTTAATTATTACTATTATTGTTATTATTATTATGTTGCATAAAATAGCTGCAAAATAGAGAGGCTGAAGCTACTGCAAACCGAGACAATACATATGCTGAAGCACCAAGCACTCCTAAGGTAATTGGTCGTCTTCTATGATCACATGTTGAACACCAAAACATTTTTGATTCCTTTGATGTTACCTCTAGTGTCTGTGTTTACATCTTGACTGTTTTAAATGGTAATGTTAAAGCGTGCTTATCGTGGGGATGCTGAACGGACAATTGCCCCTGATTCTCTTGGTTTTGGAGGTAGGTGAAAGGAAGAAAAAGTTCGTTTAGTTTCATGTTATAAAAGAATATGGTGTTCTAAAATATATACTTCCCGTTTTTGCAGGTGATAGAGTTAGCAAACGTGACCACAAAAGGAAGGTTAGTTATTCAACTTGTTCTACTTTTGGGTTAATTAAATGGTTCATGCATAAACTATTCCCAAGTTTCAATTTGATATTTACACATTTTTTGCTTCCAATCAGATAAAACAAAAAATTTGGAAGATTAATTGAAACATTAATTAAGTTTTGTTTACTACAAAAATCCATTGCTTTTCAAGGTTCCTGGAAGGTTCATGGATGCGCCACCATCACCGCCCCAGTCGAAACGGCCTAGGAAATTGAAGTCTTCCGATGGATGATGCGCGAGGAAAACCATGTACCAGAAAACAAAGGGTAGACATTGTCATATTATCCATAGATCATCCAGTAAATGGGAAGATTGCTGCAGATTACCCCAACAAACTAACCAAACATTTGGTCGTGTTACCTCGATCTGTGATTTTCTGAACTTGTGTGACTTAGACAAGGATCCATACTTCTGAACCTTTGTCTTTGCAAGTGTACTAAGATTGATTATGAAACTCTAACTCTCTGTATAATTTGTCAAATTAACTGTGATAAAAATTACCGGCACGTTTTATGGAAAAGATGTCTTGTAAATGTGGATGATTCTGTCGTTCAAAGTGAGAATCCAGAAAGATAATGGCTTATGGATTCATCTAACTGTTTTTCTTTAATAATTCAGGTGTACGTCTATCTTCCAAATTTATATTTTCCCATTATGTTTGTCAGTAAAATCTACAGGAGAATTTGAAAATTTTATAATGTTAAGTCATTCTGATTTATTTTAATAATCGATGAAAAATTTTGATATGGATGAATTATCCAGTCGGATCGTCAAAGTTTAATATTTGAATTATTCAAAAAGAAAAAAAATGATCCATTTAAAATTTAGTCATATGTGCTGAAGATTGCCTCGCGACTAGCAAGAAAAAAAATTTAAAAAATAAATAAATAAAAATCAAACAGTTGAGTGGATAAATAATTCCAATGCAAGTAATTAATTATAAGTATAATATTTTTTTTAAAAAAAATGAGGGATTTTCTGAGTGCTCTAAGGAACTTCTTATGGTCTCTTAAAATTTTACACCTATTTATTAGGGATATTTATGTACGCCTTTTGCCCATAACAAATGATGGAAAATTAATTTCTGGAATATAGCTGAGTTAATTATAAAATTTAAATCTGGACGAAATCAAGTAATACCTTCCTTCATCATAATTAATTATATTTTTTGATTTATTTTTTTAATAAATAATTATTTTCGATTGGTAACGAAGATTCCGTATTAGATTGGAAAAGTCTCCGTCCACTCCCAACTCGCCACGCCGATTGCACGCGAAACTTCATCTATCCGATTAATTAATTTAATAATAAACTCCTCCCGTAAAAAGCAAGCATAATAATGCGTGGGGCCCGTGCAGAGCTAGAGGAGCCGATTGCGAGATCGGATCGAATCTAATCCCTGACGCCTCCCTCGTCATCCAGTCAACGCCCGCACCGGAGGGATGGGCGAGCTCTCCGCCTCGGAGTACGCCGACGACGCCTCTCCCCCTCTTCCTCCTCCTCCTCCTCCTCCTCCTCTGCTGCCGTCGTCGTCGCCTAAGAAGCTGTCGGTGCTCCCCCTAATCGCCCTGATCTTCTACAACGTCTCCGGCGGCCCCTTCGGCGTCGAGGACTCCGTCTCCACCGGCGGCGGCCCTCTCCTCTCGCTCCTCGGCTTCCTCATCTTTCCCCTTTTGTGGTCGCTCCCGGAGGCTCTCGTCACCGCCGAGCTCGCTGCCAGCTTCCCCGAGAACGGGGGCTACGTCCTCTGGATCTCCTCCGCCTTCGGCCCCTTCTGGAGCTTCCAGGAGGGCTTCTGGAAATGGGTCAGCGGCACCATGGACAACGCCCTCTACCCGGTCCTCTTCCTCGACTACCTCAGCCAGTCCCTCCCCCTCTTCGCTCGGCCCGCCGCCCGCGTCCCCGCCCTCCTCGCCCTCACCGCGGCCCTGACCTTCCTCAACTACCGCGGCCTCCACATCGTCGGCCTCGCCGCCGTCGCTCTCACCGCCTTCTCACTCTCTCCCTTCGTCGTCATGGCTCTGCTCGCCGTC
This sequence comes from Curcuma longa, assembly GCF_044706935.1. NCBI lineage: Eukaryota > Viridiplantae > Streptophyta > Magnoliopsida > Zingiberales > Zingiberaceae > Curcuma > Curcuma longa. The sequence continues at coordinate 573,591 of NC_133862.1, read as the reverse complement.
CCCCGCATCCGCCCCCGCCGCTGGCTCGCCGTCGACCTGAAAAAAGTCAACTTCAGGGGCTACTTCAACAGCATGTTCTGGAACCTCAACTACTGGGACAAGGCCAGCACGCTCGCCGGCGAGGTCGACGACCCTAGCCGCTCCTTCCCGCGGGCGCTCTTCGGCGCCGTCGTGCTCGTCATGGCTTCTTACCTGATCCCCCTGCTCGCCGGCACGGGCGCCCTCGACACCTCCACCACCGGCGAGTGGAAGGACGGCTACTTCGCGCAGGTCGGCATGGCCATCGGCGGCGCTTGGCTCAGCTGGTGGATCCAAGCCGCCTCCGCCATGTCCAACATGGGCTTGTTCGAGGCCGAGATGAGCAGCGACTCCTTCCAACTGCTCGGCATGAGCGAGCTGGGAATGCTGCCGGCCATCTTCTCAAAGAGGTCAGCCCGCACCGCCCACCTCTTCTTCTTCTCCATCTCTCTCCTCCGATTCCTTTCTTCTTCCTTTCCCGATCCCCTTGCAGATCCAAGTACGGCACTCCGACCACCAGCATCTTATGCTCTGCGACCGGCGTCCTGCTCCTGTCGTCGATGAGCTTCCAGGAAATCGTGGAGTTCCTTAACTTCCTCTACTCCATCGGCATGCTGCTCGAGTTCGCCGCCTTCATAAAACTCAGAGTAAAGAAGCCAGACCTCCACAGGCCGTACAGGATCCCGGTAGGAAACGGCGGCGCCGTCGCCATTTGCGTACCTCCTGCAATTCTGCTGGTCCTCGTCATGTGCTTGGCTTCCATGAGGACCGTCGTCGTGAGTGGAAGCGTCATGCTGGTCGGGTTTCTGCTACACCCTGCGATAGAGCAGCTGAGGAGCAGGAAATGGGTTGCGTTTCTCGCCACCCCTGACTCGCCGGAGAGCGGCTCCATCGCCGCCCTGGTGCAGGACCAAGAGACCATCGACGTCGACGACGATGATGCTTCTATAAGCCTCTTGCTTGACCATTCGTACGCCAAGAAGGACCCTCTGGATTTGGAAATTTCGGTGGATGGTGCCTTCCAAATGGAGAGTTAAATCCATTTGTATTAGAAATTTCTAAGCTACCCTACACAATAATTAATGAAAAAGGTTAAATAGATTTTTTTTATTCGTCAAATATCAAAAGTGTGCCTTCCTGTTATTCAGTAAAAGGTGGAATTCATTACCTCAGCAGT
>NC_133862.1:560513-572296 GCF_044706935.1 Curcuma longa | reverse complement strand
TGTGTTAGCATAGTGTATATTAAAACAATTAAAGATATGTATGATGATGTAATGATAAGGGTAAGGACTCCAAGTAGATTAACCAAAGCATTTCCTATAAAATAGGGTTATATCAAGGATCAAATCTAATTCCATATCTTTTTACATTAGTTATAGATGAAATACACATAACCAGGCATACCATAGTGCATGTTGTTTGTAGATGATGTTATTTTGGTCCATGAGACACTTGAATCAGTAAATGTTAAGCTTTGATCTTGGCAGAAGACACTAGAAGTTAAAGACTTAGTAGAGTAAAAACAAAATATATGAAATTTAAATTTAGAAGTTATAAAAGAAGTAGCAAAACAATTGTAAAGATGGGAGTGACAGAGTTACATATAACTGAAAATTTTAAGTATTTAGGATTTATTTTGTAAAAGGATGGAGGGGTTGATAGATATATATTTTGCATAGGATACAAGAAAGATCATTAAAATGGAGGAAGATATCAGGTGTTCTTTATGATATAAGGTACCTCTAAAGCTCAAAGGGAAGTTTTACAAAATGGTAGTTAGATTTGCTATGATATATGAAGTTGAATGTTAGGCTATGAAACGAACACACTGCACATAAGCAAAAAAAATAAGAGTCGCAGAGATGAGGATGCTAAGGTGGATGCTAGAGAGAAAGTCAGAGTTACATCAATTGAGGGAAAACTTCAAGAGACATTTAAGATGATATGAACATGTACTTAGGGGATCAACAAGTACCCTAGTTAGACGCTGTGAGATCATGACAAATATGCATATTAATCGAGGAAGAAGGGAGATCAAAGAAGACTTGATTAGAATTCTTGATAATATGGTATGAAAAAGATAGATCTACTTTTAATGATGGTCATTTTTAAAATGTTAATGTGAATGTAAGCATATTCCACTAAGTCAAGGTTTTCAGAACTGAGATGCTACCTAAAAATGATAAGGGGTTGTTGCTTAAATGGTAGATTTGTAAAATAGTGACCCAATTTCAATCATAGTTGAGAATAAGCGAATTTGGGAGATAGGGCAGTACAATCATATGGTCTGATTACGACATCCATGATTTGCACCTTCTCTAGCCTTATTGACTTGATATTTTGATTGTTTGGTCATCATCAACAAGCAATGTTCTATATCACTTCAAGATATACCAAGATCGACTATTTGTTGCTTCTTCAGGGACTTGAGAAAAAATCCACTATCGTTAGTGCCCATGTTTTTTGCATCATGATATCGTGTTGATGTGCTAATTAATTTATATGACATTGGCTTTGTGTTGCAATGTATGAGAAGTTTTGATCATGGGAGTTAAATATTGAGCTATAAATCCAGTACACTAGCAAAAGATGAGAGTCATAGAGATGAGAATGTTAAGGTGGATATGCAAATATACGAGGATGGAAAGGATACGAAATAATAAGATTAGAGAAAAGAGTCGGGGTTGTGTCTATTGAGGAAAAATTTTGAGAGACATATTTAAGATGATATTTACATGTACATAGGTTATGCGAGATTATGACAAATACACATATTAAATTTTGTTAGCAAAAAATAAAATAATATAAAATTCATTTAAATATAGATGAGGATATAATAGGAAATCGAATCCAACGGTATAGGAGGATTCATATACTCGACTGCACTTAGTAGGATAAAAACATAGTTGTTGTTATCTTTATTAGCACATGGAGCTATTGCACACACTGCATTAGCATCAGACCACACACAGTTTAGCTTACATTGTTGCACTTCAGCATCTTGAAGTATCTGCTTATCATGTTCCTCAATAAAGTATCTGTTCCTCAAACCTTTCATTAGAATACTGCAGAATGTGAACAATATTTTAAGTAAAATGGCAAACATTGTTTCTGTTGATTACTGTCTTCTGCCTGGTATTTCATTATTTGCATAGATGTCAGTTCGCCCGTAACCTTATAGTGCATTTGATGTAGTTACTTCATTATGATAGGAGCTTATACTGTTCAAAGCCAAAGATTATCTATCTTTTACAATTGATTAGAAAATCAGAGTACCATGATCATTAAATGTAAATTTTAAATTCTTGCTAGACATTCCTATTTAAATGGTTACATTTTTTTATCGGAAATTGTTTCCTGTTTATTTGATGGTCAATTGTTTCCTTTCATAGTGTTTTCTATTGCTTTGGAGTTATCTCAACTAATCACATTTTTTCAGCTTCGTGTATATTTGAGAACACATGCACTTGACCAGATGGTGCAAGCCGCAAACTCAACTGCAGGCTTGAGGACCATCAAAAGGGTTGATCAGACACTCCAAGATCTAGGGGTTTGTTTCTTTTTCCTCAATCTGTCCCAATAATAACAAATAATTGAGATTTATTTTGTTTTTATATTCTTTTTTTATGTCTGATCAGACATGAAATAAACTTTTGTATGTTTATTAATCTTCTTTTGTAGGTTCATCTGAAACCAAAGGTTCCAACTAAATCAGTTTGTTCAGAACACCTTGAATTGAGAAAAGAGATACTAACACTGCTCAACCTACAAAAACAGGTACATATTATGCTACTTTACCATTTCCAGTCAATGTTAAGTTTGTATAACAGTCTGTGCTGAAGTTTTCCTATGGGAAATATGATTGATGCAACATCTAGAGCAACTCAACTCTTCCCAAGAGGCAATTTATAATAAAATTAAAAGACTAAAGATTATTAATATTGAAGAGCAATTAGGTTAAATATGATTAAAGGACAGCTTGGTGTACGAAGCTCCGTTAATGCGGAGTCCCGGGGAAGAGTTTATCGTATACAATTTTACTATGCTTTCAAGAGGTTATTTTTGAGATTTGAACCCGTGACCTCCAAGTCACACATGATAGCGATTTTACTGTTGAGCCAAGCTCCCCTTCAATTAGGTTCAATATGATTAAATAAAAAATAAAAAAATTTGGTATGCTAAAGATGACTATTAGATATTATACTTAGAAGAGTAAAATCTATTAGTCTTTATGTGCAATGTGTAAAGATATGCAAAAATATAGTCAATGTATTAAAAATAATTAATTTAAATATTATTAAGTGTTGTAGCTTCACAGGACGAGCTCATTGAAGGGAGTAGATCCATGTATTCTACCTTAATTAGCTGGGAAAAATGTTAAGCAATGCAAGGACGCTAATAAAGATCCAACCTAAACTAGATCAACTACCAATACGATTGTGGTTCTTTTAGCAACCGACCCTAATTTTACTCGTGTGGATGCTTGCTTTTGGTATGTAACTGTCTCTTCAACTCCACCGTGCTCCTTGACCACTCTTAAAATTCTAAAAAATGGTGAAACAAAATTCCTGTAAATATGGGAACAAAAGATGGCAAAAATAACAAGAGGTTATAAGTTTCTAGTCAACTCAAAGCTTGAATCATCCTATATGACTTAATGGAGAAGATTATATATAGTGTTCTAAAATGGGATTAGGCAATGACTACTTAGGTGGTAATGAAATGGGATTGCTTGCCTAGCCAATAAGCAATTCTAGATGGAACTTCTAAAGGAGGCTTAGCATACTTGCATTGGTGGCCCAGGCGAGTTCATTTATTTACTTTTAAAAATGGTTTATTTGAGAAATTGGTTCACTTGTAGCATACACTAACAATGCGCCAATATAGTTTTATGCTTTATGTTTGTTTATAATTTATTTGAATGAAATATGAAATATGAAATATAATGCATTTTATTATTTTTATTATTTTTATTATTATTATTATGTCTTATTTATCAATTGTCACTTATTTATTTGTGATTATAGAGTTGATGTGATTGATTAATATATTTTATTAGATAGATATTAGTTTGAATGTTAATATTAATCTATTTTATTTGATATTATATTCATGTCTATTGCTTAAGTGCTACATAATAGGTTGACCACTTATCGCCTAAAATCACCTTTTAACCCTTTATTATTCGATTTTGTTTCCCATACTAGTCCCATATAGCTATGTTTATTGTTCATCAATTTATCTTTAACACTATAAATGTTGTTATACATAGTGTTTATAATTAAGTCCCTAATATTTATAATTTGATCCATAACACATCCTCTTTACAAAGACCTATAGCACTAGAATGAACATCTTGCAACTTCTTCTGTGGCATGAAATATACATCGATCTTCTTGAAACTACTCTTGATGTTACATCTTCATATGATATAAAGTCATATCATCTTTAGTAATTAATGACTGCCATTCAAACAACTAGCTTCTTGTTTTTAATTATTACTATTATTGTTATTATTATTATGTTGCATAAAATAGCTGCAAAATAGAGAGGCTGAAGCTACTGCAAACCGAGACAATACATATGCTGAAGCACCAAGCACTCCTAAGGTAATTGGTTGTCTTCTATGATCACATGTTGAACACCAAAACATTTTTGATTCCTTTGATGTTACCTCTAGTGTCTGTGTTTACATCTTGACTGTTTTAAATGGTAATGTTAAAGCGTGCTTATCGTGGGGATGCTGAACGGACAATTGCCCCTGATTCTCTTGGTTTTGGAGGTAGGTGAAAGGAAGAAAAAGTTCGTTTAGTTTCATGTTATAAAAGAATATGGTGTTCTAAAATATATACTTCCCGTTTTTGCAGGTGATAGAGTTAGCAAACGTGACCACAAAAGGAAGGTTAGTTATTCAACTTGTTCTACTTTTGGGTTAATTAAATGGTTCATGCATAAACTATTCCCAAGTTTCAATTTGATATTTACACATTTTTTGCTTCCAATCAGATAAAACAAAAAATTTGGAAGATTAATTGAAACATTAATTAAGTTTTATTTACTACAAAAATCCATTGTTTTCAAGGTTCCTGGAAGGTTCATGGATGCGCCACCATCACCACCCCAATCAAAACGGCCTAGGAAACTGAAGTCTTCCGATGGATGATGTGCGAGGAAAACCATGTACCAGAAAACAAAGGGTAAGACATTGTCATATTATCCATAGATCATCCAGTAAATGGGAAGATTGCTGCAGATTACCCCAACAAACTAACCAAACATTTGGTCGTGTTACCTGGATATTGTGTGATTTTCTGAACTTGTGTGACTTAGACAAGGATCCATACTTCTGAACCTTTGCCTTTGCAAGTGTTCTAAGATTGATTATGAAACTCTAACTCTCTGTATAATTTGTCAAATTAACTGTGATAAAAATTACCCGACGTTTTATGGAAAAGATGTCTTGTAAATGTGGATGATTCTGTCGTTCAAAGTGAGAATCCAGAAAGATAATGGCTTATGGATTCATCTAACTGTTTTTCTTTAATAATTCAGGTGTACGTCTATCTTCCAAATTTATATTTTCCCATTATGTTTGTCAGTAAAATCTACAGGAGAATTTGAAAATTTTATAATGTTAAGTCATTCTGATTTATTTTAATAATCGATGAAAAATTTTGATATGGATGAATTATCCAGTCGGATCGTCAAAGTTTAATATTTGAATTATTCAAAAAGAAAAAAAATGATCCATTTAAAATTTAGTCATATGTGCTGAAGATTGCCTCGCGACTAGCAAGAAAAAAAATTTAAAAAATAAATAAATAAAAATCAAACAGTTGAGTGGATAAATAATTCCAATGCAAGTAATTAATTATAAGTATAATATTTTTTTTAAAAAAAATGAGGGATTTTCTGAGTGCTCTAAGGAACTTCTTATGGTCTCTTAAAATTTTACACCTATTTATTAGGGATATTTATGTACGCCTTTTGCCCATAACAAATGATGGAAAATTAATTTCTGGAATATAGCTGAGTTAATTATAAAATTTAAATCTGGACGAAATCAAGTAATACCTTCCTTCATCATAATTAATTATATTTTTTGATTTATTTTTTTATAAATAATTATTTTCGATTGGTAACGAAGATTCCGTATTAGATTGGAAAAGTCTCCGTCCACTCCCAACTCGCCACGCCGATTGCACGCGAAACTTCATCTATCCGATTAATTAATTTAATAATAATAAACTCCTTCCGGAAGAAGCACGCATAATAATGCGTGGGCCCCATCCAGAGCGAGAGGAGCCAATTGCGAGATCGGATCGAATCTAATCCCTGACGCCTCCCTCGTCATCCAGTCAACGCCCGCACCGGAGGGATGGGCGAGCTCTCCGCCTCGGAGGACGCCGACGACGCCTCTCCCCCTCTTCCTCCTCCTCCTCCTCCTCTGCTGCCGTCGACGTCGCCCAAGAAGCTGTCGGTGCTCCCCCTAATCGCCCTGATCTTCTACAACGTCTCCGGCGGCCCCTTCGGCGTCGAGGACTCCGTCTCCACCGGCGGCGGCCCTCTCCTCTCGCTCCTCGGCTTCCTCATCTTTCCCCTTTTGTGGTCGCTCCCGGAGGCTCTCGTCACCGCCGAGCTCGCTGCCAGCTTCCCCGAGAACGGGGGCTACGTCCTCTGGATCTCCTCCGCCTTCGGCCCCTTCTGGAGCTTCCAGGAGGGCTTCTGGAAATGGGTCAGCGGCACCATGGACAACGCCCTCTACCCGGTCCTCTTCCTCGACTACCTCAGCCAGTCCCTCCCCTCTTCGCTCGGCCCGCCGCCCGCGTCCCCGCCCTCCTCGCCCTCACCGCGGCCCTGACCTTCCTCAACTACCGCGGCCTCCACATCGTCGGCCTCGCCGCCGTCGCTCTCACCGCCTTCTCACTCTCTCCCTTCGTCGTCATGGCTCTGCTCGCCGTCCCCCGCATCCGCCCCCGCCGCTGGCTCGCCGTCGACCTGAAAAAAGTCAACTTCAGGGGCTACTTCAACAGCATGTTCTGGAACCTCAACTACTGGGACAAGGCCAGCACGCTCGCCGGCGAGGTCGACGACCCTAGCCGCTCCTTCCCGCGGGCGCTCTTCGGCGCCGTCGTGCTCGTCATGGCTTCTTACCTGATCCCCCTGCTCGCCGGCACGGGCGCCCTCGACACCTCCACCACCGGCGAGTGGAAGGACGGCTACTTCGCGCAGGTCGGCATGGCCATCGGCGGCGCTTGGCTCAGCTGGTGGATCCAAGCCGCCTCCGCCATGTCCAACATGGGCTTGTTCGAGGCCGAGATGAGCAGCGACTCCTTCCAACTGCTCGGCATGAGCGAGCTGGGAATGCTGCCGGCCATCTTCTCAAAGAGGTCAGCCCGCACCGCCCACCTCTTCTTCTTCTCCATCTCTCTCCTCCGATTCCTTTCTTCTTCCTTTCCCGATCCCCTTGCAGATCCAAGTACGGCACTCCGACCACCAGCATCTTATGCTCTGCGACCGGCGTCCTGCTCCTGTCGTCGATGAGCTTCCAGGAAATCGTGGAGTTCCTTAACTTCCTCTACTCCATCGGCATGCTGCTCGAGTTCGCCGCCTTCATAAAACTCAGAGTAAAGAAGCCAGACCTCCACAGGCCGTACAGGATCCCGGTAGGAAACGGCGGCGCCGTCGCCATTTGCGTACCTCCTGCAATTCTGCTGGTCCTCGTCATGTGCTTGGCTTCCATGAGGACCGTCGTCGTGAGTGGAAGCGTCATGCTGGTCGGGTTTCTGCTACACCCTGCGATAGAGCAGCTGAGGAGCAGGAAATGGGTTGCGTTTCTCGCCACCCCTGACTCGCCGGAGAGCGGCTCCATCGCCGCCCTGGTGCAGGACCAAGAGACCATCGACGTCGACGACGATGATGCTTCTATAAGCCTCTTGCTTGACCATTCGTACGCCAAGAAGGACCCTCTGGATTTGGAAATTTCGGTGGATGGTGCCTTCCAAATGGAGAGTTAAATCCATTTGTATTAGAAATTTCTAAGCTACCCTACACAATAATTAATGAAAAAGGTTAAATAGATTTTTTTTATTCGTCAAATATCAAAAGTGTGCCTTCCTGTTATTCAGTAAAAGGTGGAATTCATTACCTCAGCAGTTCCACATGATCGATCTCATGATCATATATGAGGAGGTAAATTGGGAAGCTGCAGTTGACCACTACGAGGAACGTATTGTCTCGTAAGTTTAGTAAGTTTGTTCTACAGTAATCAACTCAATCATGTCTTGAGAGCATGTCCTTGTACTCGATCATTCATCTCATATGTTTTCATGTAGATCATACTTATTCGTCAAAACCTCTAGCATTGGTATAATGTATATATTTTTTTTTTCCATTTTTGTTGTGCTAACCAATTGCGTTTGACATTGCTAAGTCATTAGTAAGAATCCAAGCTAACAATTGGAGGAAGAAACGCTATTCATCTCGTCTAGTGTTTTGGCCATCCGTCGCAAGGTTCTTAACCCTAAACTTCTATATCATAGTTATGATTCCTCTCAGTTTCATTCCTTGTACTAGTAATACTTCATTAGTAGCAAAATTGGAAGATAACTCTATATTATCATATCCTTTAGTTTACTATTATTTTCAAAGGATATGGTACCTCAAATACAACTAAGACTCAAATACAGGATGTTCCCTCCTTCGTTGTGGTCAACTGCAACTTCTCGATTTACTTCCTCATAGATGTTCGTAGATCCGACCGTGTGGGATCATTGAAGTAACGGATTCCACCTTTTACTGAAGAAGGATGTCTAATTATCCATTGGAGGGTTTAGCTGCTGCATCGTATCCTAAGGGGGGCGATGGTACCTCAATTCCTATATCTTAGGATGGTGAATTTGCTTTTATCATAGATTATATGTCTTAAACATCCACTATTAATGATCTATTAGTCAATGTGTTCTCTTTGTGTATACCGATCAACAACCCAAAACAATTTTAGACATGAAAGATTCATATTATTTTATTTTTAATAATCCTTTGACATAAAAAATTCATATTATTTTATTTTTAATAATCCTTTGCCCTCAAACTATGATGTAATGGTAAGCACATCTTGAGATTTCTCATATACTCAGATTCAAAACTAAAGGAGTATAAGAAATTCGCCTGAACCATTGAAACTGATTCTCAAATATCATGTTAAAATATTCAGACTCTCTAATTTTAAATAAAAATTTAAATTTAAATAGAAAGATATGCTTTCATGAGATAGTAAAAATTTGCATCTACTAGATTTGATCAAAACTACAACACAAAACTAAAGGGCTGCTTGGTAGACGGGTTTAAGAGGTTGGAATCGGAATGAAATTAGTTTCATTCCCATACTCAATGCTTGATAGATGGGAATTGGAATTAAGGTATGATTTTGATTCTCTTATTTTTATAACCTACTCACCTCTCGGTTATCACTAAACCCATTCCCCTCTCTTTGTTTTTTTTTTGTCGCAGACCACAAAGCCCTCGCCGCATCGCGTCGTCTCACCTCCCCCTCGCGCGTCTCCCCTCCTCCTCCAGGCGGCGTCGAGCTTCTCCCCGTCGCCTCCTTCTCCAGGCGCCGCCTCCTTCTCCAGGCGAAACCCGCTTCTCCCCCCTCCTCACCTCGCGTCGCTCCTCCTCACACGCTAGGGCTCATCAACCACGCCCACCACAAGCCAAAGCATCCAATAGAATCCGACAGAAGCTCCCATCTCAAGCTCAAAGGTGTGTTCTTCCACGAACTCTGTTCTTCTCTATTCAGTTAGTATTTCTTTATTGTTGTAGTTTCTTCATTTTTTTTAACCCATGCCTTCCGTTTGCCTGTTCGACTGCTATGTCATGAAAAAAAGATATTAAATCTTTGTTTTGCGTTTCGGCGGCGTTGATTGTGATTTCGGTTTGAGAAATCGGAGGAAGAAAACTTTTTATGGTGGATTAGGGTAGATATGTGAGCAGAAATTTGCTGATTAAATTGGGGGAAAGTGTTGTGGGATTTGAGGGAGTAAACCATGGGTTGCTCGTCCGATGCCGGAGATTTCTTTGTACTTAATCAGAAATTAACACAAGTAATACATCAAAGGAGATGGAAGGCCTCCGGAAAACATTTTTTTGGACGAGTAAATTGAAAATTACACCTTCAGATCAATTGTCATCATCCCCAAAAAGTATTTTTTTCCAACGTGCTCAACTCCAACGTGCTCAACTCCAACGTGCTCATCTTTCTTGCAAAGGATGTTCCCAATTCATAATATCCATAAAAAATTATTCAATAAATTTTTTTCATGTATTTAATTAGTAAGGGTAAAATTGTAAATTTTTTCTGATTCCCATTACTTTCTTATTCATACCAAGTAGCATCAATGGTAATTATACCCATTTCAATATCTATTCCAAGCACCATCAATCCAGTAATCATTCTCATTGTCATTAACCGCTTAATGAAAACTCATTACCATTCCCATTACCGAATATATACCAAGCGCCTTGATTTTTTGATTAATTGAGGAGCAAGATATACTACTATGTGTCACTCGTGATCGATCTATAATTAATGATTAATGATTAATTATGGATGACTAACATAAATGGGGAACCTATAAGGTCGCATACACTATGAGTTTATCCAAAATAAAATAAAATAAGTTTGAGAATTGGATTCTCAAATCAAGAGAGATTGAATTTGATTGGACCAAACGAAGGGAAAATATGAAAGATATTTTATCTAAATGGAAGTGTGGATGGGCCAACGAAAGATGAATTGGACCCTCTTTGATTTAATTCTAAACTAAATTGGTTTGGTTGTAATTAAAAGGTATTTTGGCTTTAAACTAACATGGATATGTTAAATTAACTGATATGTTCTTCTTTTTGAAAGAATCACAATGATGCCAAAAGTCTCTACAATGTATCATTCCCTTATTTTTCGGAGTTAGAAATAGTATATGGCAAAGACAGAGCAACAGGTCTTGTTGCGGAAGATCCTACAATGGCTGCACAAAACATCACTGATGTGGATGCTGAGTTGACTATATCAGTTGATAATTCACCTATATATGAAGGAGTTGAAGTTGATTCGATGTCACATCAAGAACCTTCTGTTACATCAAAGGCATCTCACTCTAAGGAGAAAAATAAATCATCCATTAACAAAGTTCAAAAAGCTTCGAAGAGAGCAAAGATTTCAGCTGAGCAAAATATTGATTCTGACTTCAAGTTACTCAGTGATCGAGTTGAAGGATTTATGCAAACTGTTAGCTCACACTTTGAGTCAATGTCAGCTTGGGTTCAAGGTAAATCCTCAAAAATGCCAGAAGTTCTTCAAATGTTGGATAAGTATGGATTCATTGGTAAGAACAAGTACAAGGATGCTCAAGTTATTTGTGAAGATCCTGTGAAAGTTGAGTTATTATTCAGTTTGGATCCCTCTGAAGTTGGAGATTTTGTGCTCAGTTGCTTGTAATATGCTTGCGATAAATATTTGGAGATAATACTGTTATGGTCGTAAGGATACGGAGGCGGATCGGATTGAGAGGGACGCCCGAACCGAGTCAACCATCCGGGATCAGCTGACCAAGGCACTACGGCCCGAATCCGAATCCCTGGGTAACCACCCGAATGGGCCCCATCTAAGTCCGATAGGCCGGTTTGTCAGTAGAGGATACGGATAATCCCGCCGAGTCGACTCCCTGCTAGCTCGACTGATCAGTATACCCGACTCGTCCCGGGGAATCGGGGCAGAAATAAGACCCCCCTTCACTGACCACTTCCCTTCTTGTACTATAGTCAGATATCTGACATCCCCTCACTGGGTACGGTAACGCGCCGCCTAACGTACGCCCCTACCAGCGGTGTACACGCATCATTAAAGACGCCACTCCTCACAGGTACGAAGGGTACTCTCAAGGTAAGCTCCTCCTTACCTTGACCGTGGTACGGACCTCTTCCTCATTATATAAGGCTAGCCCCT
>NC_133862.1:531625-560413 GCF_044706935.1 Curcuma longa | reverse complement strand
CAAGCCGCAAACTCAACTGCAGGCTTGAGGACCATCAAAAGGGTTGATCAGACACTCCAAGATCTAGGGGTTTGTTTCTTTTTCTCTCATTCTGTCCCAATAATAACAAATAATTGAGATTTCTTTTGTTTTTGTATTCTTTTTTTATGTCTGATCAGAGATGAAATAAACTTTAGTATGTTTATTAATCTTCTTTTGTAGGTTCATCTGAAACCAAAGGTTCCAACTAAATCAGTTTGTTCAGAACACCTTGAATTGAGAAAAGAGATACTAACACTGCTCAACCTACAAAAACAGGTACATATTATGCTACTTTACCAAAGTTTTCCTATGGGAAATATGATTGATGCAACATCTAGAGCAACTCAACTCTTCCCAAGAGGCAATTTATAATAAAATTAAAAGACTAAAGATTATTAATATTGAAGAACAATTAGGTTCAATATGATTAAAGGGCAGCCTGGTGTACGAAGCTCCCGTCAATGTGGAGTCCTGGGCAAGAGTTTATCGTATACAATTTTATTCTGCTTTCAAGAGGTTATTTTCGAGATTTGAACCCGTGACCTCCAAGTCACATGATAGCGACTTTACTGTTGAGCCAAGCTCCCCTTCAATTAGGTTCAATATGATTAAATAAAAAATAAAAAAATTTGGTATGCTAAAGATGACTATTAGATATTATACTTAGAAGAGTAAAATCTATTAGTCTTTATGTGCAATGTGTAAAGACATGCAAAAATATAGTCAATGTAATAAAAATAATTAATTTAAATATTATTAAGTGTTGTAGCTTCACAGGACGAGCTCATTGAAGGGAGTAGATCCATGTATTCAACCTTAATTAGCTGGGAAAAATGTTAAGCAATGCAAGGACGCTAATAAAGATCCAACCCAAACTAGATCAACTACCAATACGATTGTGGTTCTTTTAGCAACCGACCCTAATTTTACTCGTGTGAATGTTTGCTTTTGGTATGTAACTCTCTCTTTATCTCCACCATGCTCCTTGACCACTCTTAAAATTCTAAAAAATGGTGAAACAAAATTCCTGTAAATATGGGAACAAAAGATGGCAAAAATAACAAGAGGTTATAAGTTTCTAGTCAACTCAAAGCTTGAATCATCCTATATGACTTAATGGAGAAGATTATATATCGTGTTCTAAAATGGGATTAGGCAATGACTACTTAGGTGGTAATGAAATGGGATTGCTTGCCTAGCCAATAAGCAATTCTAGATGGAACTTCTATAGGAGGCTTAGCATACTTGCATTGGTGGCCCAGGCGAGTTCATTTATTTACTTTTAAAAATGGTTTATTTGAGAAATTGGTTCACTTGTAGCATACACTAACAATGCGCCAATATAGTTTTATGCTTTATGTTTGTTTATAATTTATTTGAATGAAATATGAAATATAATGCATTTTATTATTATTATTATTATTATTATTATTATTATTAAGTCTTATTTATCAATTGTCACTTATTTATTTGTGATTATAGAGTTGATGTGATTGATTAATATATTTTATTAGATAGATATTAGTTTGAATGTTAATATTAATCTATTTTATTTGATATTATATTCATGTCTATTGCTTAAGTGCTAGATAATAGGTTGACCACTTATTGCCTAAAATCACCTTTATTATTCGATTTTGTTACCCATACTAGTCCCATATAGCTATGTTTATTATTCATCAATTTATCTTTAACACTATAAATGTTGTTATACATAGTGTTTATAATTAAGTCCCTAATATTTATAATTTGATCCATAACACATCCTCTTTACAAAGACCTATAGCACTAGAATGAACATCTTGCAACTTCCTTCTCTGGCATGAAAATATACATCGATCTTCTTGAAACTACTCTTGATGTTACATCTTCATATGATATAAAGTCATTCATCTTTAGTAATTAATGACTGCCATTCAAACAACTAGCTTCTTGTTTTTAATTATTACTATTATTGTTATGATTATTATGTTGCATAAAATAGCTGCAAAATAGAGAGGCTGAAGCTACTGCAAACCGAGACAATACATATGCTGAAGCACCAAGCACTCCTAAGGTAATTGGTCGTCTTCTATGATCACATGTTGAACACCAATACATTTTTGATTCCTTTGATGTTACCTCTAGTGTCTGTGTTTACATCTTGACTGTTTTAAATGGTAATGTTAAAGCGTGCTTATCGTGGGGATGCTGAACGAACAATTGCCCCTGATTCTCTTGGTTTTGGAGGTAGGTGAAAGGAAGAAAAACCTCGTTTAGTTTCATGTTATAAAAGAATATGGTGTTCTAAAATATATACTTCCCATTTTTGCAGGTGATAGAGTTAGCAAACGTGACCACAAAAGGAAGGTTAGTTATTCAACTTGTTCTACTTTTGGGTTAGTTAAATGGTTCATGCATAAACTATTCCCAAGTTTCAATTTGATATTTACACATTTTTTGCTTCCAATCAGATAAAACAAAAAATTTGGAAGATTAATTGAAACATTAATTAAGTTTTGTTTACTACAAAAATCCATTGCTTTTCAAGGTTCCTGGAAGGTTCATGGATGCGCCACCATCACCGCCCCAGTCGAAACGGCCTAGGAAATTGAAGTCTTCCGATGGATGATGTGCGAGGAAAACCATGTACCAGAAAACAAAGGGTAGACATTGTCATATTATCCATAGATCATCCAGTAAATGGGAAGATTGCTGCAGATTACCCCAACAAACTAACCAAACATTTGGTCGTGTTACCTTGATCTGTGATTTTCTGAACTTGTGTGACTTAGACAAGGATCCATACTTCTGAACCTTTGTCTTTGCAAGTGTACTAAGATTGATTATGAAACTCTAACTCTCTGTATAATTTGTCAAATTAACTGTGATCAAAATTACCGGACGGTTTATGGAAAAGATGTCTTGTAAATGTGGATGAGTCTGCCGTTCAAAGTGAGAATCCAGAAAGATATGGCTTATGGATTCATCTGACTGTTTTTCTCTAATAATTCAGGTGTACGTCTATCTTCCAAATTTATATTTTTCCATTATGTTTGTCAGTAAAATCTAACCAGGAGAATTTGAAAATTGTATACAGGGATCTTTGTCATAGATTTCTGTCACAAATTTGTAATAATCTTTTGTGAAAAATTTTTGATTTTAAAATAGAAGATTAAATCTAGGTTATCGGAATCACTCATTTAATTTACGGTTTAAATTTAATCTTAATTTTAAAATTAATGGTGCAGATTTTTATCATAAATTTAAAATAAATTGATCCTTTGAATAGTTAAAATTTTAATATTTAAATTATTAAAAAAGAAAAAAAATGATCTATTTAAAATTTAGTCACGTCTAGCAAGAAAAAATTGAAATATAAATAAATAAATGAAAATCAAACAGTTCAGAGAGGATAAAAAATTCCAATGCAAGTAATTAATTATAAGTACAATATTTTTAAAAAAAATGAGGGATTTTCTGAGTGCTCTAAGGAACTTCTTAGGGCCTCTTAAAATTTTACACCTATTCATTAGGAATATTTATGTACACCTTTTGCCCCTAACAATAGAATGATGAGAAATTAGTTTATCAGAAATTTTAATGAAATCGAACGATATTTTTCTCTATCATAATTAATTATAATTTTTAATTTATTTTTAATTATAAAATTAATCATGTGAAATCGCTAGGATACAGATTCTATCTTGTAAAAATTACAGAAAATGATGGGAAATTATGTTTCGCATGGTAACGAAGATTCCGTATTTGGATGGAAAAGTCTCCGTCCACTCCCAACTCGCCACGCCGATTGCACGCGAAACTTCATCTATCCGATTAATTAATTTAATAATAATAAACTCCTCCCGTAAAAAGCAAGCATAATAATGCGTGGGCCCCATCCAGAGCTAAGGAGCCAATTGCGAGATCGGATCGAATCTAATCCCCGACGCCTCCCTCGTCATCCAGTCAACGCCCGCACCGGAGGGATGGGCGAGCTCTCCGCCTCGGAGGACGCCGACGACGCCTCTCCCCCTCTTCCTCCTCCTCCTCCTCCGCTGCTTCCGTCGACGTCGCCTAAGAAGCTGTCGGTGCTCCCCCTAATCGCCCTGATCTTCTACAACGTCTCCGGCGGCCCCTTCGGCGTCGAGGACTCCGTCTCCACCGGCGGCGGGCCTCTCCTCTCGCTCCTCGGCTTCCTCATCTTTCCCCTTTTGTGGTCGCTCCCGGAGGCTCTCGTCACCGCCGAGCTCGCTGCCAGCTTCCCCGAGAACGGGGGCTACGTCCTCTGGATCTCCTCCGCCTTCGGCCCCTTCTGGAGCTTCCAGGAGGGCTTCTGGAAATGGGTCAGCGGCACCATGGACAACGCCCTCTACCCGGTCCTCTTCCTCGACTACCTCAGCCAGTCCCTCCCCCTCTTCGCTCGGCCCGCCGCCCGCGTCCCCGCGCTCCTCGCCCTCACCGCGGCCCTGACTTTCCTCAACTACCGCGGCCTCCACATCGTCGGCCTCGCCGCCGTCGCTCTCACCGCCTTCTCCCTCTCTCCCTTCGTCGTCATGGCTCTGCTCGCGGTCCCCCGCATCCGCCCCCGCCGCTGGCTCGCCGTCGACCTGAAAAAAGCCAACTTCAGGGGCTACTTCAACAGCATGTTCTGGAACCTCAACTACTGGGACAAGGCCAGCACGCTCGCCGGCGAGGTCGACGACCCTAGCCGCTCCTTCCCGCGGGCGCTCTTCGGCGCCGTCGTGCTCGTCATGGCTTCTTACCTGATCCCCCTGCTCGCCGGCACGGGCGCCCTCGACACCTCCACCACCGGCGAGTGGAAGGACGGCTACTTCGCGCAGGTCGGCATGGCCATCGGCGGCGCTTGGCTCAGCTGGTGGATCCAAGCCGCCTCCGCCATGTCCAACATGGGCTTGTTCGAGGCCGAGATGAGCAGCGACTCCTTCCAACTGCTCGGCATGAGCGAGCTGGGAATGCTGCCGGCCATCTTCTCAAAGAGGTCAGCACGCACCGCCCACCTCTTCTTCTTCTCCATCTCTCTCCTCCGATTCTCTCTTCTTCCTTTCCCGATCCCCTTGCAGATCCAAGTACGGAACTCCGACCACCAGCATCTTATGCTCTGCCACCGGCGTCCTGCTTCTGTCGTCGATGAGCTTCCAGGAAATCGTGGAGTTCCTTAACTTCCTCTACTCCATCGGCATGCTGCTCGAGTTCGCCGCCTTCATAAAACTCAGAGTAAAGAAGCCAGACCTCCACAGGCCGTACAGGATCCCTGTAGGAACCGGCGGCGCCGTCGCCATTTGCGTACCTCCTGCAATTCTGCTGGTCCTCGTCATGTGCTTGGCTTCCATGAGGACCGTCGTCGTGAGTGGAAGCGTCATGCTGGTCGGGTTTCTGCTACACCCTGCGATAGAGCAGCTGAGGAGCAGGAAATGGGTTGCGTTTCTCGCCACCCCTGACTCGCCGGAGAGCGGCTCCATCGCCGCCCTGGTGCAGGACCAAGAGACCATCGACGTTGACGACGATGATGCTTCTATAAGCCTCTTGCTTGACCATTCGTATGCCAAGAATGACCCTCTGGATTTGGCAATTTCGTTGGATAGTGCCTTCCAAATGGAGAGTTAAATCCATTTGTATTAGAAATTTATAAGCTACCCTACACAATAATTAATGAAAAAGGTTAAATAGATTTTTTTTATTCGGCAAATATCAAAAGTGTGCCTTCGTACTATTCAGTAAAAAGTGGAATTCATTACCTCAGCAGTTTCACATGATCGATCTCTTTTTTTTTTTTTTGATTTACAAGGAGTATCTGGGCATTTGGCACCAACTTCCACATGATCGATCTCTCTTTTTTTTTTGATTTACAAGGGGTATCTGGGCATTTGGCACCAATTAGTCCCCTTGGCTGATCGGCCCTGCCCCACGGCCTTCAACTAGAGTCCCCACCGGCCAGCGAGGGTAAATCAGGAGGATTCACTGGCACCTACATTCCAGCCCATTACCAAATTGGGATCCACGTGCCCGACCAGCACAACCGACTGCCACGCTTCAGGCATTAAACCCAGTGAGACGCATCCCGGAGGAATCGAACCGTGGAAGTGACCTATGGAGAGGGAATGCGTTACCAAGTGCGCCACGCCCCTGGGGGTCACATGATCGATCTTATGATCATATATGAGGAGGTAAATTGGAAAGCTGCAGTTGACCACTACGAGGAGCGTATTGTCTCGATTTCGTTGAAATTCGATTTTTATCCATTTTAGTAAGTTTGTTCTACAGTAATCAACTCAATCATATCTTGAGAGCATGTCCTCGTACTCGATCATTCATCTCATATGTTTTCATGTAGATCATACTTATTCGTCAAAACCTCTAGCATGGGTATAATGTATATATATATTTTTCATTTTTGTTGTGCTAACCAATTGCGTTTGACCTTGCTAAGCCATTAGTAAGAATCCAAGCTAACAATTGGAGGAAGAAATGTTATTCACCTCGTCTAGTGTTTGGGCCATCCGTTGCAAGGTTCTTAACCCTAAACTTCTATATCATAGTCATGATTCCTCTTGATTTCATTCCTTATACCAGTAATATTTCATTAGTAGCAAAATTGGAAGATGACTCTATATTATCATATCCTTTAGTTTACTATTATTTTCAAAGGATATGGTACCTCAAATACAACTAAGACTCAAATACAGGATGTTCCCTCCTTCGTCGTGGTCAACTACAACTTCTCGATTTACTTCCTCACAGATGTTCGTAGATCCGACCGTGTGGGATCATTAAAGTAACGGATTCCACCTTTTACTGAAGAAGGATGTCTAATTATCCATTAGAGGGTTTAGCTGCTGCATCGTATCCTAAGGGGGGCGATGGTACCTCAATTCCTATATCTTAGGATGGTGAATTTGTTTTTATCATAGATCATATATCTTAAACATCCACTATTAATGATCTATTAGTCAATGTGTTCTCTTTGTGTATACCTATCAACAACACAAAACAATTTTAGACATGAAAGATTCATATTATTATACTTTTAGTAATCCTTTGCCCTCGAGCTATCCATGTACTTAGAATTCAAAACTCAAAGGGCATAAGAAATTCGCCTGAACCAGTGAGATCGATTCCCAAATATAGTTTTGAATAAAATTTTAAATTTAAATAGAAAGATATGCTTTCATGAGATAGTAAAAAATTTGCATCTACTAAGATTTAAGATTTGATCAAAACTACAACATAAAACTAAGATTATCCCGGTCTATATATATATATATATATATATATATATATATATATATAGAGGAATGATATCCCGCGCGACAGAAAATCGCGACTCCCCTACGCGACCGCCGACCTCCCGCCGTTCATCGCCGTCGTTCTTCGCCGTCCGGTCACCGCCGGCCACCATCCCGGGCTCGTTGGAAGCGCAACTCGACGGCGCACACATCGGCACCGGATTGGGCCGGAATCCGGCCGGAATTCCGGCCGAAACACAGCAGACGCGATGAACGCCGATTTCGCCGGAATCCGGCCGGATTCCGGCCAAATCGGGGCCGGAATCCGGCCGCGGTCGACGCGCCGGCGCTGGGCGCGTCGACCGCGGCCGGAGTCCGGCCCCGATTCGGCCGGAATCCGGCCGAAATCGGCCAACAGTGTCTGTTGGCCCATTTCGATCGGAATTCGGCCGGATTCCGGCCGAATCGGGGCCGAACTCCGGCACCCGCCGGACCGCCGGTGAGTTGCGGTTCCAATGGGTCCGGTCCGGCGGCAATCGGTGGTCGGACGGCGATGAACGGACGCCGGGAAGCGGCGAACGTCCGAGGAGAAACACTGTGCAATCGCGAGAAATGGACGGCTGAGATCGGGATGCGCACGAGCGCGCATCGGGCGGTTGCGCAGGATATCAAAACCGTATATATATATATATATATATATATATATATATATATATATATTTGATATACTGCGCGACGAAAAAAATGCGAACCCGTGCGCGATCGATCCACGCCCGATCGCGATCAACCGCAGCCGTCCAAAAATCGCGATTGCACAGTGTTTCTCCTCGGACGTTCGCCGCTTCCCGGCGTCCGTTCATCGCCGTCCGACCACCGATTGCCGCCGGACCGGACCCGTTGGAACCGCAACTCACCGGCGGTCCGGCGGGTGCCGGAGTCCGGCCCCGATTCGGCCGGAATCCGGCCGAATTCCGGCCGAAATCGGCCAACAGACACGAATCGGGGCCGGAGTCCGGCCCCGGTCGACGCGCCCGGCGCCGACGCGTCGACCGCGGCCGGACTCCGGCCCCGATTCGGTCGGAATCCGGCCGAATTCGCCGCCAGACGCTGGCGGCCGATTTCGGCCAGAATCCGGCCGGATTCCGGCCGAATCGGGGCCGGACTCCGGCCGCGGTTGACGCGCCGGCGCCGGGCGCGTCGACCGCGGCTGGAGTCCAGCCCCGATTCGGCCGGAATCCGACCGGATTCCGGCGAAATCGGCCTCCAGCGCGTCTGCTGTGTTTCGGCCGGAATTTCGGCCGGATTCCGGCCCAATCCGGCTGGAATCCGGTGCCGATGTGTGCGCCGTCGAGTTGCGCTTCCAACGAGCCCGGGATGGTGGCCGGCGGTGACCGGACGGCGAAGAACGGCGACGATGAACGCGGGGAGGTCGGGCGGTCGCGTACGGGAGTCGGGTTTTTTCGTCGCGCAGGATATCAGACCTGTATATATATATATATATATACGACCGCCGGACCTCTTCGCGTTCATCGCCGCCGTTCATCGTCGTCCCGTCACCGCCGGCCGCCATCCTGGGTCCGTTGGAACCGCAACTCGACGGCGCACACATCGGCATCGGATTCCGGCCAGATTGGGCCGGAATCCGGCCGGAATTCCGGCCGAAACAGAGCAGATTCATCCAGCGGCGATTTCGCCGGAATCCGATCGGAATCCGGCCGAATCGGGGACGGACTCCGGCCGCGGTCGACGCGCCCGGCGCCGGCGCGTCGATCGGGGCCGAAGTCCGGCCCCGATTCGGCCGGAATCCGACCGGATTCTGGCCGAAATCGCCGCTAGACACTGGCGGGCGGTTTTCGCCGGAGTCCGGCCCCGATTCGGGCTGAATCCGGCCGAATTCCGACTGAAACCGGCAAATAGCCACTGTTTGCCGGTTTCGGCCGGATTCCGACCGAATCGGGGCCGGATTCCGGCACCCGCCGGACCGTCGGCGAGTTGCGGTTCCAACGGGCCCGGTCTGACGGCAATCGGTGGTCGGACGGCGATGAACGGACAGCGGGAATCGGCGAAGGTCCGAGGAGAAACACTGTGCAATCGCGATAAACGGACGACTGTGGTTTCACGCGATTCGGTAGTGGACGGCTGGGATGCGTCGCGCACGGGTCGGGCAGGATACCGTCGCGCAGTATATCATTTCTATCTATATATATATATATATAGAGAGAGAGAGAGAGAGAGAGAGAGATTTGATATATTGAGCGATAGATTCGTGCGCACTCGTAAGTGATACCCCAACCCACCGCCACTATCACCAGCCAAGTCGCGCCATTCGACTACCGCTGGTTGCTGGCTCGGGCGTGATTGACGCGTCGCTCGCCAGATAGTAGTCGAAATTTGACGTAATTTGGTCGGAAACAACCAAATCACCCACCGCGCCATTGCCGACCGCGATCGGGCCAGATTTCAGTCGAATTGCAATTGGAATCCGACTGAGGACGGGCCGGCGTCACACGCCGATCCTTCCTCGATCGGTCTCCAACTGCGATTCGATCGGAATCCGACCCGATTATAGTCGATAGTGGCCGTGCCATCTCCGGCCGCATGATTTGATTGTTTCTGGCCAATATACGTTGGATTCCGACCACTATCCGATCGGAATCCGATGCCGAACAAAGCACCAGCGAGCGGCGCGTCGATCGCGTCTGAGCCAGCGGCGGGCACTAGCCGAACGACGTAACAAGGCCGCCAGAAGTGGCGGTGGATCAACGGTGTCGCTCACGAGTGCGCATGAATCTGTCGCTCATGATATCATTTTCGTGTATATATATATATATATATATATATTAAAATTTAATTTTCTCTCCGTCTTATAAAAATTATATTTTATGATTTTCTAAATTTATTTAAATATATTTTTAAATTTATAATTCATATAAATAATTTTAAAAATATTTATAATATATTAAAAACTTATCTTTTTTTATTTTTAAATTATAATTTATCCAATAATCTTTTTGTTTTTAATGAGTTCTCTAATTTGTGGACAAACATTTTTTTTAAAAATGTTTATATTCTCAGGTGGGGCCCCACCTTAAATTATCCCAAACTGAGGCAAGCTCAGAGCCGTCCTTTCCTTTCTCCCGAGCTTGCAGCGAGCTACAAGCAGAAGGCGAACGGGCATTCTGCCGCCGCCGGAAGGAGCGAGGGGGCCGCCGCATCGCCGGCCAACGCTGGAAGAGGCGGCGCTGGTTCACAGCTCGTCATCGTTCGGTAGGAGAATCAGTTGATTTAATTTTGATAAGATCTCCTATTTAGGATAATTCGATTGTTTACGAAGAGTTTAGATCGCAATTATTCGGCAGGGTATAACATCAGTAGGTCCTTAAATTCTTCTAATGTCTTTCCAAAGCATTGTCCCAAGTAGACCAGAATGGATCTATTTGTTGGTTGATTAGGGAAATAGTAAGCTTTTCAGTTGGAGAAGATCTTTGGCCTGAAATAGTAAGCTTTTCAGTTAGGACCTCCTTTTTGGCCTAAACTATGTTTGCAATACGAAAATAGGTTAGGCCGAAGGGGTGAGAGATGTTTTCTTGTTTAAACTTTTTCTTTGTAACTTTTTTATATTGATAATGTCTTCACGTATTTGTTTTTTTTTAAATTGTAGCGTTATTTTATATTTTAAACATATATTCTTATTTTTTATTTGTGTACTAAAAATTACTAGCTCTCTCAGAATCACGTTGAGCAAAATTAGGGAATTCAATTTGACTCACTCAAATAAATATCTGCATTAATCTACCTCGATTGGGGTTACTGCCCATAGTGTAAATTATGTAAGAATGAAATCAAGAAAATAATTTGCATGTTGAATGCTAGGATACAACTTTTAAGAATATAAAATAATGCTATGTTATTTTTATGATAAGTTACATGAATACATTATACATATAAAAAATTATGTTTAAAACAAGAAAAATCCTCTCTCACCCCTTTTGTCTGTCTTATTTCCCATCCTTTTTCTAGATAATGTTCTTAAGGGCAAAGAATAAAGCTAAGAATCTTTCCTATTAGTAAACTAGAGTCCAATCCAATCCTTTAGTATCAAAATTTACAAATGATACAATCATTTTGGTTTATTCCAAAGTGGAAGTCATAACATAAAGTTTATTATTTTCCTAATCTCCTCCAACTTCAGTGGTCTTAGAATCAATTAAGAAATAAAATAGTTATAGGGTAGTAGGCGGTCAACCCATTGCTTAGCGCCTGGGTGGTAGCCCAGCTATGGAGGGGCCTAGGCTGTCAACATTAAAAATATTATTAAAATAGAATCATACACTTAAGTTTAGAATCATAAAGATAATAAAAGATTTTTAAATGGATTCAAAGTAATAGGTAAAAATTACTAGTTGCTTAAGAAGATAAGATTAAAAATGTAAAAAAAAAATGATGAAGAAGAGGATTGAGGTACCTTATTGTGAGGAGGAGGATCTTGTGGAGTATAGTGGTCAAAAAAGAGAAAAATAGACATAAATAAAAAAAAATTCTAGTGTTGAAAGTAAATATTGAAAAATTTAAAAATATAAGATGCAGGAAATGAAAGAACAATCCTAGAGAAGACAAAAGAAAATATGACCAAAAAATATCCTCAAAATGGATGAAAATGGCCAATGTTGGGTGAAGATCGACTTCTAATGTTGCTAGAAATAGTAGGCTTGGGTGATGGGGATGTTGAACATGAAATTAAAATATTTTGAGATGATTTTTGAATCTAAAAACTTAAAAAAATACCTTTTCCCACTAAACCTAGACGAACCACTCAGGTGGATTGCATGGCCCACCTTCTAAAACATCCGCTTACCAGGGGCTACCTACCACCTTAGCGAAGTGGTCCCTGGCCAAAAGCAGTTAGGCAACTGTCTAGGTCAATTTTTAAAATTATGTTAACAAATTTATTATGGTCTACTTGTGTAGAAATAAAGAATTAGATAATGCTTTGGTAAAATATTAGAGGAATTTGTAAGAATCTATTGAGCTTATACCCTGTCAATTTGGAATTTAATTATTCATTTCACTTTGTATATTGTCTTAATGCGATGGCTAATCATTCAGACCACAAACTTTTTGATGCTAGTGTGGGCTCATGGAACTCTTTATTTTACTGTCATGACTACAGCCATTGGAAATATTAGATGAAAAATAATTTTTCACACATAACAATTAAGTTGTGTTACCTTTTTATATTTAACATGTTGCTGGTTCCATGTTATCTTATTGTTCATCATTGTTCTGTGGTGTAATGAACAGGAACTTACATCATCTTATTTGAGGATCTCAGAATTTGTTAGTAAAACATTGAAAGATAGTAATAAGGAGCCACCCAAAAGATGCCAGGTGTTTGCATAAGCAACAGCTTGGCAACCTATGCAACTGGGGGGAGTTATGGAGCTCTCATTATGGTTAATAGTGATGTACGAATCCTTAGTAAGAATCAAATCAACTCTATGATTCCAGGGCCATCTCTATGGCGTCAGGACCTACTGAGGTTATACCCTGCCAAATCCAACAGTGGAAGATTGAGTTCCAGGATCAAAGCCACATGGCCATTCATGGGCAATCATAAAGGAATGGATGTCAATATAGAGCACAGTGAGGCTGCCAATGAGGATATTGTCATCTTCTTCTTCCAGTTGGACTTGGAAACTCAGATTCAGGTATACTTTTTTGTTACTTTTCTTCCTGCATTTCTCATTATGGCAATTCTCATTATGTTGTCTGATATCTTAAGGTAGTTGAGCATCCCAATACCTTAAAGATAGTTTTACATTATTTGATGAAATGCAGCCATTAAATCATTTCAGAGTGTAACAACTTTTGTGTTTTGTCCTTTGCAAACTGGGTATTTGTTCTCTGGTTTCTCTTGCCATGGAAGCAACTGCTTTTCCTTCATCATTTAACTTTCACTGATTGATCATTCACATTCCATGCATTGGCTGGATATTTGTGTGCCAGGCTGATCTTTAATACTTTTTGTCATTTCCATTTTCACTTGTGTTTTGTTGAAGATCAACCGTAACATGTAATTTCTATTTCATTCTTTCTCTTTGAAAGACCTCTCCTACTTTCTTTGGGAATGTATGTTTGCAGTATGCCTTAAACATGGAACAATATGAAGCAGCTCAGCAATTAAGGAACAAACTTGATGAGGTAGATAGCTCTTATGTGTTTTGATGTAAATTACATTTTAGTTAAACATGCTGATTTCCTACTTGTAATAGGTTGAAGCAGAAATAACTAAAAAAAGGGATGCCAAACGGGGTTCATCAAAGAGTGAAGCTCAAGACAAAGCCATATATCTATTACGACTTCGGTGAGTTTGTATGGTTTTCTCCATATAGAGTAGTTTAGTGGCTTCAAATGTACCAGCTACATTCAACAACTAGAAATATCTTTTGTTCTGAGCTAGAGTCAACGGGAGCTTCGTGCACCAGGTTGTCCTTTTTTTTTTTTTTTTTTGAGCTAGAGTTGAGGTGGTCGGTTGGACTACTGGGAAGTTTCTGTACTGTGCTGTAGTGCTATCACATGGTACCAGTGGTGAATTGCTGGGGAGAGATAAAGGAGATAAAAGAAAAGAAAAGAAGGTAAAAGAATACATGCGATAGGTACATACTTGGAGGAGTATTTTGTAGCTTCTTCCTCCATTGATGGAAGCTGCTTGACAATTGGACCCTTTTGGAGTTGTTCACTAGCTAAAGAAAATACTGTCAGAGCTTGGGCACTACTTGCAGATCTATTTATGGGCTAAAGAAAACCTTTAGGAGCTATACCGAAAGTTGTGCGATCCTAACAAAATTGTTTTGAGTAGTCACGTTCTTTTTGAAACTGCATCGTTTATTCCTAGAGCTTGTAGTGTGTTGTCCCAGAGCTTGAAGAAGCCCCTTCATAGGTGTTTGTGAGTAGCGAA
Organism: Curcuma longa; assembly: GCF_044706935.1. Classification (NCBI taxonomy): domain Eukaryota; kingdom Viridiplantae; phylum Streptophyta; class Magnoliopsida; order Zingiberales; family Zingiberaceae; genus Curcuma; species Curcuma longa. Next base: position 546,208 of record NC_133862.1, on the reverse strand, counting down.
GAGCTATTTCAGCTGTCATAGAGGTCAAACTATTCCAAGTCCTCTTGTTCCTAGAAGATGTTTGTAGAATGCTCATAAGTTAAAGAAAACCCTCCTTCCACTTGTCTTGACCCATTTTGTGTACTGGTTGGTGAGTAGAATGTGATGGTTTGCTGGTGCCTACTGGCATGGAATAATATTTCAAACCATGGTTAAATAGAATAAATAAATTTTGATGTGTTGCAGCATATCATATATTGCTTTGTAGCTCTATTTGGTGTGCCATAGAGATATACCTTGACTTTTTCATCCTGTTGGTTTAAGTTGTCAAAGTGATTCACATTGGTAGCTTTTTTTTTTTTTAATTACATTATTTTTGATATTTGTTTATAATGTTCAGTGCTGAACTTCAGAAAGCTGTTGAGAATGAAAATTATTCTGCTGCTGCTGAGTTACGTGATGAGATATCAAAACTTGAGGTATGTAGGTGCTCCTTCTACAATTGCTATTTTGTTTCTTATTTCTAAACTCTCTTCTACATGCTACACCTGCACATTCATGCATGCTTTGTACTAGGAGCCTTACTTGCATCTATAATTCTCATTGTAGGCTGAAGCTCTAGCTGCATCAGCAAAAGCTCTTGCTTTTGAAAACGTACAATATGCATTTCGTCTTGGACAAAAAGTACGACATAAAAAGTTTGGTTAGTAGCTATCCTCTCACTAGCATTTCTGTTTATACAACAAATGCAAGCTTATTTCTTTAAGAGAAAATATTTGGTTAGTTTCTATGGATACATGGAATGGAATGTCAAGAACATTGTAGTCAATAAATTGATTGAGCACTTGTAGGTTTATGTTCCATCTGGTTTATGTATGCCAAAGGGGAAGAAATGAGAAGGTTTAAGTTAGGAATCCCAGAAATAAGACTTTTGGCACATGAAATTTAAGATTGGTATATGACATAAAAAGTTCGGTTAGTAGCTATCCTCTCACTAGCATTTCTGTTTATACAACAAATGCAAGCATATTTCTATCAGAGAAAATATTTGGTTAGTTTCTATGGATATATGGAATGGAATGTCGAGAACATTGTAGTCAATAAATTGATTGAGCACTTGTAGGTTTATGTTCCATCTGGTTTATGGATAACTTCATAATAATTATTACATGGAAAAAGGGTCTGGCTTAAATTGATTGAACACTTGTTATATTAGTCATTTGATTGTCCTGCAAACAGAGACGCACAGAAACATTTTGTGTCTTTCTTAATTGATCTGACTGGTCTGAAAAGCACAATCGACTGGATCATTGACTCAGCCCACTTCTAAGATAGAGTCCAAAGCTTAGTCTAATTCCATCGATAACCCTTTTTACAAGTTCACTCACTCTCAAATTCACTTGAAGATACCTACCAAAAGGATACCAATCTCAAATTTCATGTGCCAAGAAGTCTTACTTCTGGGATTCCTAACTTAGCCTTCTCATTTCTTCCCCTTTGCATACATAAAAAATACTAAAACTTTTGACATTTTTAGAATGGTTTTAATTTATCTCCCTTAAGAGGTAATATCAATGCTTAATCAGTGAGCTTACTTGATGCTAATTGTAATTGATTAAAGTACTTTTACAGTAAAAGATCAAGATATAATGACCTGTAACTTCACTTCTAAGAATCAAGATTTCAACCTTAAATTTCTATGATACAAGTGTATTTTACAAAGTAGAGTACCAAAAATACAAGTACTAAACCACTTGTTTGGGGAAATAAAAATTTAATACTAACTAATGTAACTAATTTAGGTCGTTAACCATGAGAAAAAAAAATAAAATCCTGACTACGCCATTGTTTCAATGTAAATGTCTCATTAAATCACACGTGTATCTCATACACGGGATGATTTCATTAACAAAATCACTTGGGCTCGGTCTATTGGGCTAAACTTACTTGACTTAGAAACCACATTAAGTTCTTAGTTCGATTTAGTTGGCCTAACCCATTGGGTCAGCTAACTTGACTCATAGTCTTGGAACCCTAATGGTCCCGATCCAAGGGAGGTTGTCACATATGTGACATAAGACAACAACTTGTTTTCATTAGTTAGGATAATTAATTCTTAATTATTCATTATTCCTTGTTTGAAATTTATGAAGTTATGCGCATGATTCTCTAAGGTTTCAAAGATAACAAAGGTTCCAATTAATCAAACTTGATCCCATATGATGACCCATATTTATTGGTTGCGGCGGTGCCCCTTTCTGCCTTGCTTTCTTTCATGTGGATTATGTTTGATCAGGTAGTTTGCTCCACGGTTTGTTTCCTACATAGTAACACAAGAGGGTTCTAACAAAACCCTTCCCACACTTAATTCAATAGGCTACTTTAAAGAATGAGAGTATGAAAGACTTAGAGAGTGTGAGAGTGTGTTAGAAGATGTACCTATTCCGTACCTTCTTTTTTTATCTTGTACACCAATTGCTCATGTCGCCTTCCATTAACCGCCGATAACGCTATAACCACCCATGCAGTCATAACCATCCTTCCATTAAGGTGACAGTTATTAATGTGGTTGAGTGAGACTGTCTCGACATAGTTGAGTTGGTTAGGATGGGGCAGAATTGTTGAAGTGGACAAGGGTCGCAAAGCCGAGACAATGCTCTCTCCCGTAGTGGTCATGCAGGATTTACCTCTTCACATATGATTGTGAGATTAATCATGTGAGACCGCTAGAATAGGGGATTCCACTTTTTGTTGAAGAAGAGTGAGACTGACTAAGCTAAGTATCCAATCAAAAAGGAAAGATGTGACGAGTGTATTCCTAGACAAGATGTTTTTTAAGAGCATAAGGGTGCACAATGAGGATATTCCCAGATAAAGATGTTCCTAGTGAGTATAATGGCATGCAATAGGGATGCTCCCACATAGGGATGTTCCCAACAAGCATAAGAGTGTACAACGGAGATGTTACTGGATGAGGATGTTTTCAAAGAGTATAAGGGCATTCAATGGACAGGAATATTTTTAGAGAGCATAAGGGTGCACAACAATGGTGTTCCATAACAGATATGTTCCTAGAGAGCATAAGGGTGCACAATGGGGATGTTCCCAGAGAGAGTAAGATTCGCGATGGAGATGTTCTTGGATAGAGATGTTTCCAAAGAGCATAAGGGCAAGAAACGGGGATATTCCTATTGAGTTTTTGTATGCGCACGTTTTTAAAATTTATGTTTCACTAAATATACATTGAAAGCATAATAATCTATATTATTACTATTTATGTATAAAACCCATATGAGGATATACATGTATATAAACATAATCATAAATAAATAGCATAAACAAGTTATACCTGTTGGATGCCGTGAAACAGAAATGACATCAATTAGCAACCTTGAGAAAAAATTACCTTCACTCGTATCCATGCCGAGATGTTCTCGAGATAACTTTCCTAAGTCATGTGTCGTGTCTCCATCTCGATACTAGTCGAAGGAGGAGACAAACGATCTGAGAAAGATCTATGATCTGATTCGATATTGGCGGCTCAAAGCAATCCGATGATACAAATCAAATTAAATGGATGTGATCACACCGCCGTTCGAAGGTTAGACGGTTCACTTTCAACAAGGGACAGTGAACCTAATGACGTGAGATTTTCGAAATTAGGCTTTTCTCTCGAATCAATCGTTATCGATCATCAGTTAGTATCGAAGACGATGACACGACTCGTGACTTTCGAAGCCGTCCAAACGAGAGCTTGGTGTGGATTACCAATAGAGGCGAGACTTCGACAAGAACCGCTCGATTGATGCTAACCCGGTTCAACGTTATCCAAGAGGTACGCATTGGTGCAAGGCCTACGTATAAAATAGTTTTACGCTTATAGTAGACCTACACGTAAAATAGTCATGTGAATCTAATTTAGAAATTTTATATTTTAATTTAGAATTTTTAATTATAGAAATTTTCTAATTGATTAGGAAATTTCGTATTAGAAAATTTATTTCCTAATTAATTAGATTTTCTTAATTAAGAATTTTATTTCCTAAAAAGAAAATATTTAGATTTAATTTAGAATTTCTAATTATAGAATTTTCTAATTTGTTAGAAAATTTAGATTAGAAAATTTATTTCCTAATTAATTAGATTTTCTTAATTAAAGATTATATTTTTTAAAAATAAAATATGTGATTAGATATGAAATTTATTTCCTAATCTAATTAAAGAATTTTGATTTGTGAAATCAGATTCTTTACCATATTTTATTAAATAAGATTTACGATAACTATGGCTAGAAATAGTCATAATTAGTTGCATTAATTATGTCATGTCATGTCATTTGTCATGATTAGTTGCATTAATTATGTCATGCCATTTATTGTCATGTCATGTAGATAATTTATTATTTGCATGAAAAGAGGATGAGACCTGAAAATCCCTTACAAATAATTAAAGCTAACACCTTCCGCTAATATGGTTAGAACCGGAGTTTAATTTCTTGTTTGGGTTGTTGGACTCTCTCCAAGCCCGGCTTGAAATTAAACATGTTAGAACCATCGAGATATGATCTCACGATTATCGGGTTGACTTTAACTTGAAGCGTTGATTTGTTGGACTCTCTCCAAGGTCAATGCGGATAGAGGTGAAGTCGGGTGTTATACATATGATGTATACGTGTTAATGTGTTAACAACCCGATGTTTATGCGAACATTCAATTAGTTGATAGCATAATGTGATAGTTATGTATACGTGATACATAATCGGTATATGATACCTACCATTGTAGCTAAGAATGACTTGTTGGACTCTCTCCAAGGTTGTTCTTATCTATATATGGATATCAACCCATTTGGAGAATACCTACAATCTCCCGAATTCAAAGTAAGGGCTTTTGAATTCGTAAAATAAATGAGATTAATTAATGTATGTAAATACATTACAAATCATCTCTCTTATTTACTTGATTGTATTTCTAGATTTAATTGATTACGCATGTTGTCTTTTATTGCGCATAATTTAGGATACCAATAATTTGACTGACCCTAAACTTTAGGACTGGTATAGGAATTTGAGAATTATTCTCAAAATCCAAAATTGTAAATTTTATCTTGAGTCCATAAAAGGAAAGTAGGCATGTGATGTCTCTTCCGCTTGAGGTAGTTTCGTAATTGAATGTCATACTATTTCCTTGTCCACTCGGGTATTGGATACTGAGTGCGGCTCTTATATATGTGATAATATATAGGGCCTAAGGAATAGTAAAAGATTCATCTTTATAGTTGGAAAAATTATTACTATGTTTGGTTTTAATAAAGAATATCCTTTCTATTTCTTGTTTAAATAGAAAGGGGTTCTATTTGATTTTAGTAACAATTGTTGTTACCTAATTTGGAATGGAATTCTTTATGAGACCGAAATATTAAGTAATAGTATCTACGTGTTAGATATTTCCAACGAGACATTCAATATCGAAACAAACAACAAGCGTGCTCGAAAAGATAATCAATTAACCTCCTATTCGCGGAATTATCGTCTTGACCATATAAGCAAGAAACGCATCACCGAACTCCAAACGGTTGGTAGTTTGAATCATTTGAATTACATTCATTTGATACATGTGAATCATGCTTTAATGGCAAGATAATTAAGTTACCTTTTACCAGAAAAGGGAACTAGTGGGAGAGTTACTTGGCCTTACACATACCGATGTGTCTGGTCCAATGTTAACTCAAACACGAGGAGGTTATAACTACTTCATTACCCTTTATCGATGATCGTTCATGATTGGGGTATTTGTATTTATTGAAATACAAATCTGAGGTCTTTGAATGGTTCAAAGAATTCAGAATTGAAGTAGAGAAACAACTTGACAAGAGTATTAGAACACTTCGATCCGATCGAGGTGGTGAATACTTAAGTCAAGAGTTTCAGATTATCTAAGAGACAATGGAATATTGTCTCAGAGGACTCCGCCGTATACACCCGAGCGTAACGGGGTATTGAGAGGCGAAATCAAACCTTGTTGGACATGGTGAGGTTAAAGATAAATCATGCAATTCTTCCAAGAACATTTTAGGCAACGCACTTGAGACAACTGTTTACTTGTTAAACAGAGTCTCGACCAAGGTGGTCTCTGCTACTCCATACGAGATATGGAATAGTAAAACCTCACTTATCTTACTTGAAGATATGAGGTTGTCCTACTTACGTGAAGAGGACTGTATCAGATCAGCTGGAAGCTAAATCTGATAAATGTCTATTGGATATACCTAAGGAAATGAGGGGTTACCAATTTTATTCTCCCGTGGAACAAAAGCGTTTGTTTCACGTCATACCGTATTCCTGGAAGAGCTTCTCTTGCAGGAAACAGTGGGAGCAGAGTTAGAACTTTGTGAAGTTCAAGAGACTCAAATAGACATTAATGAGACACCTAGTCAAGAACCACAACCGATTACTCATAGTGATGAGCTATCGGCTGAACCTTTGAGACACAACCTCTTCGTAGATCCAGTAGGACACGTAATATTCCAGAGAAATATGAATTTCTCGTAAGTGAATCAGATGACGTGTTACTCATCGAGCACGAGTAAACTACTGATCATGAAGAAGTTCTGAAAAGTTCAGAAAGGGATAAATGGTTAACAACCATGAAGTCAGAAATGGATTTCATTAAAGCCAAGTTTGAAACTTGGTGGAATATCCATTTTGATGAGGCAATCAAAGAGTTTGATTTCTCACAAAATCTGACGAACCCTTTGTGTATAAAGAGGTTAGTGGGAGTGCGATCGTATTCCTGTAATTATATGTTGATAACATATTAATGAAAGGAAATGATATGCCTGTTCTGCAGTCAGTCAAATTATGGTTAGTCAAATGTTCTCCATGAAAGACATGAGAGAAGCGACCTAAATCCTCGGGATTAAGATCTATAGAGATAGATCGAAGAGGTTGCTTGGTCTTTCGCAGTCTACACATATAGACAAGGTGCTAAAAGTGGTTTAGCATGCTTGAATCCAAGAAAGGTTCACCTTTCGAAGTCTACGTGTCCACGGACAAAAGACGAGAGGATTTACATGAGTATAGATTCCTTATGCTTCGGCAATAGGATCAATCATGTATGCTATGATGTGTACGAGGCCCGACGTATCATGTGCTCTGAGTGTCACGAGCGGATACCGATCAGATCCAGGAATGGATCATTGGGCGGCTGTCAAGATAATTCTTAAAGTACTTGCGAGGAAATAAGGATTTATTCTTGGTACATGGAGAAGATGATATGGTTACACGCGGGTATACTGATGCCAGCTACTAGACAGACCAGGATGATTCTGAGTCTCAGTCTGGGTACATATTCATTTTAAATTATGGCGCAATAAGTTGAAAGTGTTTCAAATAAGACACAATTGCAGCTTGTGAAGCAGCAAACGAAGCGGTTTGGATCAGGAAGTTCATTTCTGAACTTGGAATGGTTCCAACCATTGTTGAAGCATTACTTGCTTACTGCGACAACAATGGAGCAATCGCGCAAGCGATGGAACCTAGGTCTCACCGTCGATCCAAACACGTGCTTTGGCGAAATCAATAGATCAAAAGATCATTAGTAGAAGAGAAATACAATTCGAGAAGAATCCCACCGAAAGGAACCTTGCGGATCCTTTAACCTCTACCTCAAAGTAATTTTGAGGAACACATAGAGACGCGTGGTATTGGATACCATGGCGATTGGCCTTAGGCCAAGTGGGAGTCTGTTAGATTTGAGAGGTGTCCTAAGGCAATCGCCTTACGGTTATACTATTTATTGGATAAATAGCAATTCACTATTTGAGTGCACATTCCATATGTGTTTGATTGGATCTTAAACTCAAATACTGAATGTCCGCAATACGATTCATAGCATGAGAGAATTTGTGATTGGATCACAACTCGTGAGCATCTCTACATGTGCAATTATGAATGTATTGAAATTATCCCTAGTCGAGGAATTGATGAGCACGGACGTCATCGATTCTGTCGAGACTAGCACGTTTAAACTCCTTGGTTAGCCAAGCAGCTGATCTCACTGCTGGAGACATTGGATGTTGAGAGTTAAACGTGGATGCTGGTTAAAGGTAACCAGTTCATTGGAGTGACCTGCCTTGAGACTTCATATGGTTCTATACATATGTCAATGAAGATCTCAGTGCAGCTTAAGTGCGAGTTTCCTTTGACTTGCGGTATTCAAGTCACCTTGGTCATGGAGGCTTATACTTTGACATCTTAAGCAAGCATCTCCGAGGAGGTGTGGACCCGAGATGATTGGGTATAAGTCGAAGTGCCCGAAGGTGTTTGAATAGCCCACAGAGGATTCACCGCTCCTTGAAAAAGGAGACGTATACCCTGCGGCCGCTTGTCAGGATTGTTACTAAAAGTCTTTGGCCAAAGCATTACATGTCAAGAGTACGGTACTCTTGGACACATGTACAAGTAACTTGAATCCACAGGACAAGAAAGCAGCTTGGGCTAGGTGTGACGTAGTCAGCCTAGTGGGGACCGACACATAGACCATGTCCTGAACCAAGCGGGTATAAGACGGTGAAAGGAACGAGGCACGTTTAATTGGAGCTGCTGAAGGGTTTAGAATTGTTCTAGAATCAATCGTTGATTTTTCGATCAATTGGGGATCATGATGTACTACTAGGTGTCACTCATGATCGTTCCATAATTAATGGTTAATTACGGACGACCAACATAACCGGGAACCTATTGGGTCACACGCACTACAAGTTCTCCGAAGGACTTAAAACGAGTTTGAGAATTGGATTCTCAGAATGAGAGAAATAAAGTCTGGTTGGACCAGACAAAGGACAAAATGATGGAATTCGTCTTACGAAGATGAAATGAACGAAACTGATTTCGTTCAAATCAGAGGTCGTTTGGTTAGTGAACCAAATGATTCAGTTTTGAACCAAATTGAACCAACTTGGTTTGGTTCATGATGGAAGAGGTTTTGGCAAAACGGAAGAGATGAGAAGCTTCGTCTTGTGAAGACGAATTGAACAAAACTGATTTGGGTCAAATCGGAGGTCGTTTGGTTAGTGAACCAAGCGAACCAAAATTGAACCTGATTTGCTTCGATTCAATTTTGGATTTTTTGCATGAAAATAAATTGTTAAATGAATCGATTTGATCATATTTATTTTATATTGCATAATCTGAGGCTTGATTTTAATTTTCATGATTTAATGACAATTTTTGCATTAATTGGGTTTTAATTGATTTTAGGGCTCAAATCGGATCAAACTCGAGCTCAATCGCGATCAAATCAAGCCAAATCGAGTCAATTTGCCCAAATTGATCAAGCCAACATGGAGGACATGACCTAGATCAAGCCCGATCAAGATCCCTAAAATTTTTGGAAGCCCTAAGCTGCCCTAAAGCCTAGATCAAGTTCTGACCATCAGATCAGCAATCAACGACCCAGATTTGTTGATTAATCAGAAGTATACAAACAGAAACTTTAGGCGATGAACAGTGGCTGCGCCACTGTTCATCGTCTTCCCGCGACGCTATCCCCTGTTGCGCGACGTACCAAATGGCAAAGCCCCGTCCACCCAAATGGATTCCATCGCGTTCCTTGATCCAAGAGGAGGTTGAAACCGGTCGATTGGGTATAATCCGGCAGCTGAGTTGGCGCGGCGGAGAGGGTTTCTTCACCGGCCAAAGTCCCTATTTCATCTCGTTCCGGTCATCCACAGCACCGTCCGGCGCCGCTATCCTTTGAGGGGTTCTCCTAGGAGCGTGAAGCATCTTGGAATTAACAGCAAGCCAATCGGAGCAAGAAGAAGCACAGAAATCCGGTTTTGCCAGCTTTAACCATCCTTGCGCAGCGCCTGTTCTTGTTCAGGAAGGGTTTTCTGGGCAAATTCGTGGTGCTGGCATCGAGCAATCCACAAGAAGACCGAGTTCAAGCTCCAAATGGATTCAACAGCTGATTGACAACTAGCTAAGGAGATTCGAAGGAGAAGAAGAGGGCTGGATGTGTTTACATTTCTGATTTTCGGTTTCATTCAAGCTGTTTCTGAACATTTTTGTTCTTTTGCATTTTAGGCTATAAACAACACATTTGTTTGAGTTTGTTAATTCCAAATGATAGTTTATGTGTTTTAGGATTCAATTTAGTGCCATCAACATGCATTTCTTGCTCATTGTCTGATTTCGGCTTCTGATAACCTAGGTATTACCACTGTTCGTGCCATTTTTGATTCTGTGTATCAGTTTGTTAGAGCTTTACAGTTTAAGCATTGGTGTTGATGGGAGTTGAGTGAACTTGGGTAGCTAATTGTTTTAGAGTTGTTCTGGCTTGTTACAAACCTTCCGAAAACTCTGAAACTCCAAAATTACACTGTTTCGTGCCAATTTCTCTGATGTATCACAGTTCAGCTAGTTTAGGTCTTTTGATTGCATTTTAGAATTAGAGTTAGTTAACTAGTTTTAAGTAATTCTAGTTGGTTTGTTTCCTTACTTACATCCATTGCACTGAGATTCATTTAGGATGCATTTAAGCTTAGGTTACGATTTAAGCTTTTAGGGTTTCCGATAGTTTAGGATTTATGATAGTTTTGGTTTATTTGTGCATTTGGGTTTCAACCATCAATTTGATTTGAATTTGCATTTCGAGATTAGGAGGTAATTTGATTTCAATTGCATTTTGTTAATTCATTGCATTTTTCATTTCCATTTCATTTCAAAAACACCAAACTCCCCATTTTTATAGAAAATCCCAAAAAGAACGATACTCGAAAGCTCAAATTAAGCGATTTTCTACTAACCTTGGAAAAATATGACTCGAGGCCCCTATACTTGATTTGTTTGAATTAATTGTGGTTTTTTGAAATTTAAAATTAATTTTCAACCCTACTCGTGACACATTGCCAATCTAGGGGTGTCAGCCACCGTTGCTGTTCTTTTCTCCACGGGTGCGCCGCTGTCCACGCGTCTTGCCCACTCGAAGGCATCGCCGTACCAGAGAACTACCATCGCCGACTGCCCCGGCCGTGAGCTCTACTTCTTCCTCTCGAAGACACGCCGACCACGAGCTTGCCCTGCCTTCTCTGCCCGAAGATGCGCCAGCGGCGAGCTGTTGAAACCAGAGGAGCACGCTAGCCTTCTTTTTTTGGGAGCTTTCGAAGGCTGAGCCCCTGGAGGAACCCAAGGTCGTCGCCTCTTCGCTCCTTCTTCGCCCGAACAGAATCGGCCAGAGAAGAATCGACCAGAGCTGACGTCTTCCCTCTTTGCCGGCGATTGGGAACCGAGAAACCTTTGTTTCAGCTGAGCACTATTGGCTTCTGTGCTTTGGGGTTGAATGCGAGAGAGAAGAGAGGAGAGACCGTGTGTGCACCATCTCCTTATGGTTTCCAATGTGAAGAACAAAACTCGAGCCGCCGGCCTCTTTTGGATTCCTCCCGGTGAAGATCCAACCGAGCCATTGATCTCCTTTTGTTTCATTATGGTGAAACTGCTGATCATCGAAGCTACTGTAGCTGCCGCTATCGGAGCTCACAGTTGATTATTGTCATTGGTTGTCAGAGCAATTTTCATTGTCAGAAATTGTTTTCGGCCATTGGAAGAATTGCTATCGTGGGCCACCGAGCACTATTCGACACCATAATTATTTTTCATAGTTGTCGGAAAGAGTTTTTGATCATTTATCTTTTATTGGCGGTTAAAGGTTGACCACCGAAAACTACACCGAGAATATGATTTTCGGTGATAGTTAGAAAGTCCCTGAAATGATCGGGACAAACGTTGTTGTGTGGTTTTCGGAATTAGGCTTTTCTCTCAAATCGATCGTTATTGATCATCGGTTAGTACCGAAAATGATGACATTACTCGTGGCTTCCAAAACCGTTTAGATGAGAACTTGGAGTGGATCGCCAATAGAGGAGGGACTTCGACAAAGACCGCTCGATTGATGCCAACCCGATTCAACGTTATCTGAGAGGTACGCATTGAATAATTTATTATTCTAAAAAATTTTAATTTCCTGTCATGCCTTGTACGTTGTTATTTCCTATTTTGCATGTGTGTGTTATGTAATAATTAGTTTTAATTATTTTTTTATTTCTGCTACGCACGTTTGTAAAATGTGTAAACATGCGCATTACACCGGGATGATCCTAACAATAGTTACATGTCAACTGACACATACACTATGATATTGGTTTCGAAAGATTAACACCACTATGGTTCTAGTCTTCCAAAATTAGCACCACAATATTCTATTGATATCACAATGTGTGGTGTTGAAAGATAACACAATTGTTATGTGTTGGGACCGGTGTGTTTGCTAGAGGGGGAGTGAATAGCAACTTTTCGCTCTTTGCCTACAAATCGTTAACAAAAGCACAAAAACAAGAGAAAGATAAAATGAAACCAATGCTAACTCGTTCGATTTACTTGGTATCCACCTCTACGAGGTGACTAATCCAAGGATCCACACACACACAACGATCATTCTATTATGAAACTACTCCTTCTCAAAGCACTCTTTGAAAGGCGGAAAAACCTTTACAAAATGATCTCTTCCTCTTAAAGAAATGAATAGTGAAGGTTTGGGGAAGAGTTTCAGAGTTTACAGAGATTGGAGATCGTGCCAAGAAGAAAAGTGCAAACACTTGAGTCTCCAATCTTCAATCTATGTTTTTATGATTTTTCTGATATCAGTCGACTAACTCAGGGATCAGTCGATTGATGTGCTTTAACGACTCTTGTAGATATCATTTAATTCTCCAGCTGTCAGCCCAACGTTCATATATCAGTCGACTGAAAACTCCACCAGTCGACTGGCCAGTTGACTGGTCAGTGAATTTCACTCGACCAAAGTCTCTATGTATTTCTGATCAAGACATCAGTCGACTGATGACAATGTCAATCGATTGGTGAAGTTGAAAATCTCCTTTCAGCTTCCTTCTTCATCCCTTAGCCATGACTCAAGCCTTCAAACATCTTCCACAAGTCTCGTGTCCATCCTTGCACTTGCTTGAGATGTTTCCCTTAGCTTCGTCATGCTAAGTCTTCCTTTGCCAAGAGGTCGCACCTCCGGGACTTCACTATTTGCCAAGTCTTCAATCCCTGGACTTTCCTATGAACTCAATTCACACAAGTTAGATCACCAACATTACCTAACTTAAACTTATTTTAGTCAAACATTAAAATCCAATGATACTTGGGGTAAGACTGCACCAACAACCTCCCCCTTTTTGATGTTTAGCAAAAACTTATTTAAGTTATGTCTTTAATATAACAGGATATAACATCAGCAAAATAACCATAATGATAAAGAATGAATCATAAGACAATAAGCATGAATAAAAGCATAAAAGCATGTAGATTCTAACTTAAAACAAACCTATTTCTCCCCCTTATTGACAGACAACAAAAAGATCATAAATTCAAGGAGGCAAAAATAAATAGGAGTTAGGGCAAATATCCAAGCAAGAGTCTCATGCCTTTGTAATATTAAATTGGTTCGTTTAGATACGCACTCCCTCTAAAACCCTACTCCCCCTATAACATGCACCAACAATGTCTTTGTGAAGCCTAAAGTATAGGTATGATCAATTCTATATACCATAAAAAATTGATGACTTAGGGTTTTTACGAATTAAATCGATTCAATTTTGGACTTTTACATTGAAAATAATTATTTATTGAATAAATTTGACTTTAATTGTCCTATATTGCATTATTTAAGGATTGATATAATTTTTGTGATTTAATGGTGAAATTTGGCATTTATTCGATTTTTATTGATTTTAGGGCTAAATCGGACCCAACTCGAGCTAAACCGTGGTCAACTCAAGTCAAAATTGCCAAACCGATCAAGCCAACATGGAGGACATGATCTAGATCGAGCCCGGTCAAAATTTCAGAATTTTTCGCAAACCCTAAAGCCCTAGATCAAGTCAGATCAACAAATTCAGAATGGACGGCCAGGATGCATTGATTAATCAACCCTAAACTATATAAACCCAAGTTTAATTGAGAAACCGCGGGCCACTATTCATCATCTTCTCGACGCAGCAACTCTGCGCGGCGACGTACCAAACGGCGGCTCCCCTTCATCCCGAATTTCTTCCATTACGTTCCTTGATCCACGAGGAGTCCAAAGCCGGTTCGTTGGGGAAAATCCAGCAGCTGGAGAGCGCGCGACGGGGAGGGTTTCACCGGCGGTGCTTTTCTCTGTTTCGGCTTGTTCCGGCCATCCACCGTGAAGTCCGAAGCCGCCAATTGAAGAGGGGTTCTCTGAGAGTCGGCGAGCACTCCGGAATTGTCATAGAATCGATTGGAGCAAGAAGAAGAGAGAAATCCGGTTTTTGCAGCTTCAAGGAGCTACTGCCGGTGCTCTGTTTGCATCGTAGAAGATTTCTTCGGGGCAATTCAGCATTCGGGCAGTGAGCACAAACACCAGCAACTACGTTGAAGACTCCAGATGGATTGTCGAGCCACATTGCTGGATTCGACAAGTTGTTGACACCAAATTGAGGAATCAAGGGAGAAGTTTGGCTGGAAGTTTACTGTTTTCATTTCTGAAATACTGATTTCGGTTCTCTTGATTTCGGTTCTGT
>NC_133862.1:488100-531525 GCF_044706935.1 Curcuma longa | reverse complement strand
ATATATATATATATATATATATATTATGACCTAGACTTAACTCACCATGTCGAAATAATTATTTAAATCAACTGGCCATTTTAAATTAGCTAAGGAATTGACAATCCATTAGGTCATATCAACCAGTTCAGATCCTATTACAAGTTCATCCAAGACATTGTCAGGCTCATATCTTCTGTATCATGTTAGATGTGATTACTTCTGTCATACCAAGTATAGTTTGTCAAGAAGTCTTCTAGTGTTTATATAATTATTTCCTTCATCCTCTGCTAAAGTTCTGTTTGTGTAAGAGACAAGCATTGACATGATCATTTGAATTATTCCCTTACCCCGGTATTGCCTGCACATTATCGTAGGAAAAGAAAAGGTTCAGCAGCGGTATAGAATCATGGTGAAATAACCAGATCAGGCCCCTTGTAAGGCAGAATTTTTTGGTTGCCCCATTTTAGAAATACCCTATCAAGCATTAGAAGCTCAATGACGCGTACGTTTAGATTTTGTGTTCAACAGTTTTTCTCTAATGTCATTCCAACCAAGAATTAGAAGATCTTTTTAAATACTAAATCATAAATAAACAAGTGCCATATACTTTATAATATTGCCAGATGATGGATATTTTTAATAATCATATTTAAATTTGATTTATTCCCCATAATTGCAAATTCACTAATAGCCATTAATATTTGTCATTTCCATTTGATCTTATCATTCCAATAGTTCTAAGATATCGTCACTTTCTATTATTTTTTATATTTCATTATCATAAGATTGATTGTTGCTGTGTTGCAATAAATTACTGAGTTTGCACAAGACTAGAAATTTTATTTTGGTATAATATTTTTGAAATTCCGATTGTTGTGGCAAATTTACAACTGTTGTTACACACGATTTGCCAACTATGAGGAGCTAGCTTCGACCTTTATTGCATGCCTAATGTTGTGTTTCCCAATGAGAGAAGAAAATCAAGAAGGAAATAAGGTGAGAAAGATTTAACTAGCTGCACTTTCCCTCCATTTCCTTTGATGAAGGGAAGAGAAAAGTGGAGTAATCTTTCCCTACCTTTTCTCTATGTTGCTTTTATCTTATTTAGGTGGAAACTCACTTTTACATGGAATGAAATATAAATTAGAGCTTACAAATTATTTTTTATTTTCATATCCATTTTTATGTTTTTCTTTTCTTATATGAATAAAGTTTTAAAATTTTTCTCTCCTTTCCTTTCATTAAAGGACACAATGGAAAGTAGTTCAACGGTCTGAAGTTTCAAGCCATTTTGGTTGACATAGGTAGAAGTTATCATCCTGCATGTCAATCACCACACGTGATGCTTCAACATGGGCATTGGAGTGGTGATGCACAATTGCACATCAAGAACAAAGAGGAAGAGAGAGGAAGAGAAGAGAGAGATCGAGGGAGAAGAGGAGATGGGAGAAGGCACCTGAGAGGAATATGAGCATGATGGGTTGTAGGTATTGGGCTGGCATTGTGGCAATGGGCGAGAGGGATTAAGGTGGGAGTGTGAGGAGAGAGAAAAGACGAAAAATCAAATACTTCATAACCTTATAAAAAATATCACTAATTTAATTAAATACAATTAAAGCGAACTATCGTCTATATATAAATGTGGTTGAGGTTTAAATGAACAAAAATAAATCCAAATAGTGTGGTTTGATCCCACTTGATTATAATCGCCATCTCCATTTCCACTTGACCCTAAAACTTAAAATATTAATTTGATTTAGTGCAATTAGTTACATAACAAGTTTTAAAAATAATTTAATGCAAAATATTTAAATAGGATAAAATTTAATGTTTAACATCATTGAAGATTTTTTTGTCATGTTTTGACTTTTGTTACTTTGGAAGAGATCAAGGAATCGTGTGAGCAAGCATTTGAACGACTACTCTACTGAACTTCTGTTCCTTTTTTGTGTATTCTCTTAGCTTTCATTTGAGTGTAAAAAAGGCTAGGGTTCAACATGACACTTTTGATTAAATAAAAATGTATTTGATTAATTTAAGAAATTAAATCATTTATTTAGTTTTTGCTAGTTTTAATATATTCTATTAAAATATGTTTAAAATACATAATGATTGCAATAGCTATACACTCGTAAGATCAAATTATTTTGTTTTCAAAAATTTACATACTAGTTCTTAAGCAATTCAAATGCACATAAATATACATGAAATTAAATTAAAACTTTTAGGCAAAAACTAACCAGTAGTTAAATATATGAATTGTCTTTCTCATGAAAATATAAACTATATGAAAAATCAAAATACATTGCCACTTACATGTGAAAAGCAATTAATATCTTAGTCACATAGAACGTTTTGATGAAAACATAATTTGGTACCTATGTAGTGCAAAAAATTTAAAAACATTAAAATTATGCATACTGAAGTCATCAGAAACCTTTGTGGCTCTAATTCATGTTTCATGAAAGACGTGGTGGTTATTGACTTTTAGTCTTATATATCGGCATTATTATGCCCTCTTAATGATATTTCTAACACTTGCATATAATTTTTTGACACTGGAATAGTGTCAACCATATTTTGCAAAAGTTAAAATAGGATCCCTTGTACCATATGTTTTATCAAAAGGACAAAATTTGGTCGTGCATGTGCATATGTGATAAAACATATTGGTCAAAATTTGGCTGCCAGTGAGATTAAACAAGGGGCAGAGGTCTTTTTGAACTTGATAAGAAAAGCCGTCTTTTTGTTTGTTCATTTGTTTGTTTGATAAAGAGGGCCTTGGCAGCGTACTATTTAACACAACATGAGGGTCATGGACATACCGTGCCTTCTTCAAGTTCAAAAAGAAGCATTTATCTCATAACATTATTTTGATTTAAACTTATGGGTGGAATTGTACTTGTATCACTTCCATTCTGCCAGGAGTGATAATAGCCTTGCTTCCCTCAACCAAATTATGCTATTCCAAGGCCCGTTAATTTTCATCATTCACCACATCACTTGTTTGAGCACTTATATCCTCTAAGCATTTTGATTCTGGAAGAGTAGATGTCATGACTTTTAGCATTTGCCTTATTTTTCCTTAATTATATCGTGTTTTTTCTTCTAATACAGATCTTGGTTGATGTACGTGCAGATCCGAACCTTCTTGTTGCATATGGTAAGCATTAATTCTTTAGGAGATAAGTCTCCAGTGTGGCATTGTGAGAGAAAATTGATGCAATTATCTAGCTCAAATTCGTACCACAATTTCTATCGCATTCACTTAAATTTGTGTAAACTTTGGAACTTGTGTAGTGATTTGCGCTCGACTAATTACTTATGAAAATGTTTGTCCTTGTAGGGATGGTATTGGTTGGCCTGGTTACCCAGCTTAAGACATCTAATGTTCGGTACCCATACATTTTGCAGACGCAATACTCATTGTGTGCCAACACCCGTCACGACTATCTATTGTTCTATTCTTACTCTAAAACAAATTTAATGTCCTTGGGTACCCAAAACTCAATTGAGTTAGGTAGTCATTCCGTGAATACTCAAAAAATAGCCCTGCTGCCATCCACTTGGTTTACTTGGGCGAAAATATAGTACCTTATGTTCCAACATACACTTGCTAATCTCTTAAAAGAATATGTCCTTAAAAGATTGGTAACTCCTGCAAAATTTAGGATTCTTTTTTTTTTCATAGAAGCTAATGTACCTAGACGAAACCAATTCTCGTTGCTTTAGCAATAGTTTGCTATTAAGTTGAAAAAGGTGAATTGCTGCAGTGACTTTAGTTCATTCTTGTTATACCATGTCACTCTATCAGACATAAATGAGTTAGCGCGAGACATATATGCATTACAGACAGATTTGTTGTATCTATTATGATAGTATCGTTTTGTCTTTTCGCTGCAGTTGCGGAAGAGAATCTTGTAGCCAATCAACAGCCAAACAAGGTAAATGCAAGTCCCAACTGGCAACAATACTTGTTAGCCTTCTGGTTTACTTTACTGGGGTTCCATTGACTTGCAGGACAGATTTGATCATCCATATGCTTCCTTCCTGTTCTACGGAATCGACACAGCAGGTGACTTCATTCCGATAAAGCAACTCCGTGAAAAATATAATAGGCCACGACATGAAGTTCCTGTGGACAATTCTGACGAAGACAACGATAGCAATTTGTGAAAAGTTGTAGTTTTTGCTCGGATAGTCTTTGATATGAAGCCATTCTTAGTGGAGGCCTCTAGGTTGGTTGCAACTACAATGGTTTTACTCTACGAGATCATATTATGGATCTACTGGTGTTGCTCAGCATCATTTTCCTTCCATCTGGTGACTGAAAGTTATAGGAGGAAGATATTAGATATGTAAATATTCGCATCTCGACTAAGCGGGATTACGAGAGCTCCGCGATGGATATTCACATCCGAATGAATTGTAATTATTATAAACTTGCCATCTTTGTACTATCTTTGAAAGGATGAAAACTAATGGAATCAGTTATGTGTTTTTTGTTCAGTTAATGAGAATGAACAAGACAAGAATCAAACATGAAGAGGGTAGGAGTGATTCATGTGTACAGATCCGAATTGGATCTGGGCCAGATCCATAACGGGTCAACGGGTCAGTTTTTGGCCCCAAATTAATTGTGAAGTGTAGGTTTTGTTTTGTTTTGTTTTTCTAATTTTACTGTTTAAAGTTTTATTATTAATTATTATTAATTTTATTTTTTTAATGATTGAGATTATTTGATAATTTTTTATGAAGGATTATAATTTAGTTTAGTGATTGCTATTTTCCACTCTCTAAATAGGTTATTTATTTTATTATTTTCATATCATTTTCTCTATTTAATTTTGAAATTTTAATTGCTTTCAATTTTAATGGAAGGATTGTTTATCTTAATCTAGTCTTCAAATATGGATTTTATTGACATTTAATTTATTGATGATAAACTATATCAATTTTTAACATTTAAGATATAAAACAGTATCGAAAATTATTCAGAATATTTCACCTTTAAAATTATTTATTTTTATTAAATATTTTTAAAAAATTATTTTTTCTTTCAGATTATTATTGAAAATCTTCTGTAAATTTTAATTAGACGATAATTATGAATCATTGAAGTGACATATTAAAATTGAAACACCTGATAAAAATTGGAATCGAATTGTCAAGATTTTTATCTATTAGTGTGGAGGTGCTAGGTCAAGTTTATTTAAATATTTTGATAATAAATTAAAAAAAATTATTAGTCAGATTTATTTTTTAGATTTTTTTTTTAAAAAAAATTTATATCTAAATACATATTTGAATATTTTTGTTAAAGATCGTTTAATCTACTTGCTAAACATGTTTCCCCAATTACATTCACTCGTATAATAAAAAATAATAAAAAGAATTAAATAAAATTTAATTAAAGAGTTTAAAAAATTAAATAATAAAAAATATGTTTTAATATTTTGAATGATAATTGATAAATTTGAAATTCAACATATAAATTATTACATGATTTATTTTAATCTAAAAAATTATTATATTTATTTTTTATAAAACACTAATAATACTAATGTATAATTATTTTCACATCAATATAATATATGTAATAATATTTATGAAATTTTAAAAGTAATTAATGATGTAAACCCTAAAAACTCTCCCGTGTTTGTTATTCTATTTCTTATTTAATTATGATGAATTTTTATAACATAATTTTAATTTGAATGAATATATTATGGATGAATTTTTATCTCCTTGCGTGTTAGTAATGAAAATAAATTGAGAAAATATTTTTATCATTTTTGTTATTTATTTGGTTGCATTTGCTTTAAATCCAGACTTAAATTAGATATTTGTATGAAATATTGATTATGCATTATGATATTTTAATTCTATTTAAAAATTATTCTTCTCTTGATCTTGCTAATATATATAAAATACTAAAAATAATTTATATTATACTTATAAAAATTATATTTTAAAATATGGATTAGAAATTAATAAGCGTGAAACATAAAATATTAGTAAAATTTATAAAAATATAATTTTTATTAAAAGAGTGGACAAAACAGCCATGAGAATGCTCAAGTTTTAGATAAAAATTTGAGAATTATTTTATTATCATTTTTAATTTTAGTGAAATAGACAAGAACTTTAAGACTCAAAATTTTTTCGCTCTCTTTATCACAGCAAAAGAAATTTTACTTTGTCTAATATTAACCATTGTTGTAGAATAAATGTTTAGTTTCAGAGATAATATATTAGATGAAAGATGATTTATTTTATCTCATGACTCTTTAAAAGCACAAACATTGCTTAATGATTGGATGAGAGTTGCAAAAAAAAAAAAAATGCAACTTTCAGATGACGAGATAGAAAAATTTGATATCGAATTAACTAACACTATGAGAACGAAAAATGAAAGTAACAATCCCACTTTCTAAGATAATAAGGATAAAAGGTAAATGAACTACGTAAGCTTTGATTTTCTTATATCTTAAGGGGGTACATAGACAATTTAAATAAGTATATTTATTCAAATTTATACTTTTTTTAAAATTAAAAAATAATACTATTGAACCATCTTAAATTGTGAACCAAATTATAATTAATGATTTCGAACTGTGAATCATAATTGCTTTGGAAAGTTAAGATTAAAGATCAACATTCTTAGAATTGTTAAATTGATTATTGACAATTTCAAATCGTTGAACCATTGATTCCGAATCATAATCGGATCTACTTACAATGCAGAGAATAGGGGAAATAAAATTAGACATAGGTGCCCTTATTTTCCTTTTCTTTTCATTAAATGGGCATCTCTTTTTTAAAAAATTACTATATGACTCCAAACTATCCCAATTCAAGGCAACCCTCCCCACCTTGTTATGCTCCCTAAATCCTTCAAAGTTATCCTATGTCTTTCCTTTCCAATTTTAACCAATTTTATTCCATGTAACAATCTTGGCCAAAAATGCTTCAAGTATCTAATTTGTTCATACTTCCACTAAAATTGTGTTTTATGTAGCCCCTAGAGTCATTATATTTAACAAACTCAGATACATGGGCTCAACAACTTGGAAAATAACCCCTTTCTTGCATTCTCTTGAGCCTTTATAGTCATCCTATTTCTCTGTTTTTATTTTTGATTAGCTTAGATCCATATAACACTAAAAATAATTGACTAAAAAAATGTTGAGTCAATTAGAACAGAATAACGACTTGGAGATTAGATAAAGGAGCAATAGGAGCTCGTCAAGGTTGGCGAAAAATGCTTAAATTCTTACATTCCTATGCTCTGTTGTTTAATTTGTAGCCTTATTCTTGTAAGAAAGGACTTTGCCTTGAAGTGCTATTACTTACATAAGCTAATTTGTTGTTTAGTTTTCTGTTGTAAGAAGTTATTGTAAGAGGTTTCTCTTTCTTTAGGAAGTAGAAAGACAACAAGATTCATGGGGTGACTTTCCTTGAGTCGTCCTTGGTTTCTATTTGTTCAATAGTGTGGTGAGGAGCTAGTGTGATGATGTGGGGTCTTATATGTCCTAGTGGAGAAAATTTGAATGTGTTTTGTAGCATCCCCTCCGTTAAGTTCGAATAATATTTGATTCGTATTTAAAATTATCGAATTCGATCTGAACTTGAACATGTTTGATAATTTTTCGAGCCGAATTCAAATATATAATATTATGCTCGACTATTCACGAGCTGCTCATGAGCTTTTATTTAATTTTATTATATATTTATTATTTTTTATTATATTATTTAAATTTGAATAATTCGAATTGAACTCGAATAATTTAAGGTATTTCGAACTAAAGTTTGATTCTATTCGAATTAAAGTTCGAATAATTTGAATCAAACTCGAGCTCGAATTATATTTCGAATCAAACTCGAGTCAAATATTATTGATATTTTTGAGTTTCGAATCGAATTCGAATATCATATATATTTCAAACTCGAATTCGAATATCAATATTTTTATATTATTCGATTCGATTCGACTCGTTTGCATCCCTACACGTGACATGTGTCTTTGCTACATGATCAAAAATAAGTGTGATTTGGGAAACATATTTAGCAAATGAGTTAATTGATTCTCGACAAAAATCTTAAAATATGCATTTAAACAAAAAAAACTAAAAGAAAATTGTGCTACATAAATAAATATAGCTAATGATTTTTTAAATTTATTATCAGAATATTTAAATAAATTTAAATCGGTTCCTCCATTAGTTGATAGAAATCTGGATAATTGCATTTGAGAACATTCGACTCTAAATTTTACCGGGTGCTTCGTTGTAACGTGTAACTTCAATGATCCATAACTGCCACTCAATTAAAATTTATAGTAGACTTTGCAATACTTATATTTTATATGTAATTCTGATTTTTTTTCAAAATGTTTAATAAATATAGACGATTTCAAATGATAAAAAAAAATAATCAAATAATTTAATCATTCAAAAAATAAAAGTTTTAAACGGCCAGAATCACTAGTTGACTGTCAATTCCAACTATCATATTATTTTAAAAAAATTAAACCAGCGGTTTAATGATTAATTTGAGATCGAAATCAGATTCGACTCAGTTCTAGATAGGCAAATTCTAATTTTTTTCTGCAAAAAAGATGGAATCTGTCACCCCAACGACCACATACGATCGGTCTTACGATCATCTGTGAAGAGGTAATAAATTAAGAAATTACAGTTGATCATGACAGAGGAGAGTATTATTCGGTTTCGAGATTTGAACTTTTATCTTTTTTTACAAATCTGTTCTATCGTAACCAACTCAGTTATACCTTGAGGGCAGCAAATTACAATTTCAGTCCATCTAACTGAATCAACGGCTAATCTATCGATTACTCCAATTCTAATAAATGGGTCCGATTTGTATTCAACTTCTCATCCTTTTTCTCTTTCCTCAGGTGGAAATGCTTTTAGCTTCTGCCACCCAACCGCATGCGTTGTCGGCTCTGCAAACTTTCCAAAATTAAAATACGTACAAGGCTGACAAAAACAAAAAACAAAAAACAAAAAGCAAAAAACAAAAAACTTTAGTGACTCCTTCTGTCACCTTTCACTAATTTATTATAATAGTTCGAAGATCATAAACATCTTCTTTAAACTTTTTCAAAAATCAATCGAATAAATAAAAATTTTATTAGTTGGCAAAGGCGTTCTTATTGACTTATCCATCGATCTAATAAATTCAATCTTGGACAAAACAATAGGACATTCTATTTTAATTTTTTATTAAAAAACACTCTATCCCACTATTCATTTATGTAAAATTACTCAATTACCTTTCCAATACTATTCTATTATCTCCCAATTTAGAAATTGGTCCAACATATTATTGCAACTACAAAATCCTTACTATAACGTGAATAAAAAAAATCATAATGATAAAAAATTATAATAATTATAAAATTATAAATTATAACTGCTATAAAATTATAACGGCTATACTCAATTTAAATAAAAATAATAATATTAAAAAATTGTATTGTAGTTAGATAATTATATATGACTTGACTGAATAATAGGATAGAACACTTTTGCCATTTAATCAACCGCATCATCAATGGTGACCAACTCTAAAATTAATTCATCCAACCAAAACAAAAAATATAAATCATTTTAAAAACTTTTTTAATAGAGAGATTGCACCTTATACTTTGTCATAAAAAATAATGCTTATTCTTGTTTGATACGATGAATCTTTATTGATCTTACATGACAAACAAAGTGAATAATCAATCTGCAAGCATCAAGAGGTCAATAATCTAATCATATTTAACCGGCCCAACCTCAACCTAATATTCTTGACCCGACCTCCATTGCTCGGCTCGGCTTCAGACCTCTTCGGTCTTGACCAGTCCGACCTCTTCAGTCACTCGGCCTCGGCCAGTCCAACCTCTACAACTCGGCCTCACTCGGTCTCGGACAATTTGACCTCGACAGTCACTCGACCTCACTCGACCTCGGCTAGTCCGACCTCGGTCGCTCTCAACTATTCGACCTCCTCGGTCTCTAGGTCTCTACACGCTCGACCCTTGGCCTGACTCCAACTCGGCCTCTCTCAGCCATCTTTGCACTAAGAGACGACTAAGCATGCGAGCTCTGCCAAAAGATTAGGACGGTTACTAGATTCTTAGGCCTGGTCCTCTAGATCCTCCTGTGTTTGTACCCACTAAACAACCAGAATAATCCGTACGCCGAGCCATAGGATGGTTACGAAGTTCATAGACTTAGTTCCCCAGATGCTATACCCTCTGCTCATTTATCAACAATGCTCAGAAGCTGTCTCCTCAGATACCACCACAGTCTGCCCTCATGTCAGCAGGAATGTTTCCTTTGGATAACTATATAAACTCTCCGCAAGTATAAAGAGCTCTCTCGAAAACTTCAACTACTTCATATTCTTCTCTTTCTACTTCCCTTTTCGTCGAAGTAGCTAATCCTTGATACCTAACTAATTCATTCGTTTAACTTTTTTTCTCATATCCTTGAACCAGCGGAGTCAACAACAATTGAGATAGTATATATTTAACTGATGACTTGACCGTCTACCGTATCCCATCGGAACATCGTTAAAAAAATATTAAAAAAAGATTTTCGTACTTATTTATTTTTAATTTTATAAAAAAAATTTATTTATTGTATGAGTTTCTTCGTCTGTCTGCTGAGTTTGCACTTTGCAGCAGTAATAAGTTGTCCAAACACGTTAACTGCTGTTTGTGGGCCCACCCACCGGCTCGCTCCACTGTGCTTCCGCGTGTTCTTCGCCGTCACATCTCTCTCTCTCTCTCTCTCTCTCTCTCCCGCGTTGCTTAATTACTCTGTGGCGCAGCAGCACATGCCATCACTGCTGTGTTTCTTCTTCCTCCCATTCGCCACGCTGATCCATCTCTCTCCACAAACTCCGATTAAGACTTCTTCTTCAGATCAGAGGAGTCAGATCATGGCCAGGAAGCTGCTCCTGCTGTGCTTCTTGTTCCTCTCCGTCAGGTGGTTGGCGTCGGCAGACAGGTTCAGCGTCGGCGACAGCCAGGCGTGGAACCCCAACGTCAACTACACCGCCTGGGTCGACAAGCACAAGCCCTTCCATGTCGGCGACTGGCTCGGTCCGTCCCGCAATCGATGATTCATTTTTCTTTTCTTTTTCTTCTCTTTTTGCTGGGTTTGAAGAGGAATTTGATGGTGGAATTTGGGCGTCGCAGTGTTCTACTACCAGCCGGGAATGGCGGACGTGGTCCAGGTGGACGAGGCCGGGTACAACAAGTGCGACGCCTCCGTCTCCATCTCCAACTACAGCAAAGGCCGGAGCTACGCCTTCCAGCTCAACCACACCGGCGAGTACTACTTCATCTGCAGCCGCGGATTCTGCTACGGCGGCATGCGCCTCGCCATCGTCGCCCAGCCGCTCCCGCCGCCCTCCCCGCCGCCCTCCTCCCTCAAAGACCTCTCCGCCGCTCACCGTACCTGCCACGCCCCGGCATTCCCTCTGCTCGCCGTCGCCGCGGCCGCAGCCGCTCTTCTCGTGAGCAATTTTCTTCTGCAATTCTTCTGAAAGAGAAAGAAAGACATTCCGACTGTTGTTATCTGCAAAGAAACAAAACAATTATGTTCGTAATTTAATGGTGTGATAGGAGAATGCAATGGGAGATCTGATCCAGTTCATTTCCAAAGCTTTGAGCTTGGCTGCGGAGTGACGTATCATTTGCGTTTCTTGCTTTATTTTGATGATCGATAAAAATTTTTTTTATAGAATTGGACCAATCACTTTCAGAATTAATCAGTTCAAAAAATTAGATATTTGCAATCTAAGTGAATTGGATCTATATTCAATGACTTTAGGGATGCATTTAGGTTCCGAGGAGCATCAAAACGTTGTTGGTTTGGTAACTTTGATAGTATGTAAAGAGATGAGTTCGTAGATGATAGGTTAAGGGTGATATGAAATATTCCATGAATGTCATAGGCAGCATAGTTGAGTTGGTTATTGCAGAACAGATTTACTGCAGTAGGTAAGAGTCGAATCTTAGCGAAGTAGAAGCAATGTCCTCCCCGTAGTAGTCAATTGCAACTTCTCAATTTACCTTCTAACAGATGATCGTGAGACCGACCGTGTGGAGCCGACAGAATGACGGATTTTACCTTTTTGCTGCAATGACAAGAGATGATTCTATGTAGGAAAAAACTTGGAAGGCTTAGTGTACCTTAGGTTTTATTGAATGCAATTGGCCCAAGTCAAGGCTGACTATGGTATGAATTGGATTTGATGTTCGAACAATATATTTGATGGTTTGATAATGTATTAAGTAGGTCCAATTAGATTAAATACTTGATCATGGAAAAAATTAAAATGTGAGTCATGATTAACTGGATACTTAGCCGGAGAAAATTTGATAGAAAGTTAACAAGGAAGAAATCCAAATGAGTCAAAGGTGATGTACCATTTGATTGAGAAGAAGTTCAATCAGTGTTGACAATAGAAGTCCTAATAGGTAATAGAGCATAGATGTTAAACACACAAGAGAAGTTTTAACATATTATGAAAGATTGAATATTAGACACATGAGGAAAGTTCTAACAAATAATGTAAAATTGAATGTTATACATGTGAGGGAAGTCCTATTAAGTCAAGTTGATAAAAAATCCAAATAAATTATGGAAGACTCAATGTTTAGTAGTGTTGAAGTCCTGATAGGTTACGATTAATTGGATGTCAGACAAGGTGGAAGTGACCAAAGGTTAAACAAAAGAAGTTCCAAAGGTTAAACAAAAGAAGTTCTGATGAATTAAAATCAGTTGGATACTAAACAATGGGTACAATCTCAAAAATGAAGGGTTTCTACCTAAGAAAAGTCTTAGTAGATTAAGGTCGACTTGTACTAGATATACGAGGAAATCTCAGAGAGAAAGGGTCTCTTAAAATGAGAGAATTTCAAATTTAAAAAGGCTGAAATGAGAGAATCAAATGACTAGTAATTGTAATCGACTAAAAAATAAACTCAGCATTGAATCCAGATTAAGAAAAAGTTTGGTTTAAATCAATCAACTGAGAACAATAACGATTGACTAGGAATACTAGTAGTTAATTGACAACCGACTAAGAATAGTTGTTTAATTTCAATACAAAATGACTAGGAATAGTATTTGTCATTGAAATTTTTCTCCAATAGATTGACTAGACTAGGCTCTAGTCGACTAGACTAATAAATAATCAACTGAAAGGTTTCTCCAATAGATTGACTAGACACAGATAACTTCAATTGAGTGTTCTACCATTTATTCTACTCAAACTAGAATAGAACCATCTGTTCTCAAACAAGAAGGCAAGACAATTGAGTTCAGTATTAATTCGGCTAATCAATCGACTAGATACAATATCAGTCAACTAAACTTACTTAACCTCTAGTTAATTCATCGAGTTTGACCTAGAACACTTGCTTTTTTTTTGGTCAAGTATGCGCCTAGGTAGAAACACTTCCACCTCAAAAGCCAAAATTACATTTTACTTAATTCTCATCTCACATGTCTCCATGTTAATCATGCTCCTTCCCTCAAGACCTCCTCGATAAGTTTCCATCCATAGGAGTTCTGCCTTTAAGTTTTGCTCGATACAAGTCACTTGAGCCAGCAACTCTTCAGACACATAAAACTTCTCATCTTCTAAAATTTCCACCTTCAGGACTTCTCGTCTACTAAGATTCACTTAGACTTCAGTACACTCCTCTAAAACTTCTAATCTGCCAAGATCAATTGAACTTCCACCTACTAGGAGATCATTCCTCTCAAACTTCCTCATCTGCCAAGATCACTTAGACATCCATCCGGCAAGAGTTTACTCTTCTGGGACTTCTCATCTGTCAAGACCACTTGGATTTCCACCCACTAGTTCTTTCACTCTTTACCTATGTAGTTTGCCTCCTTCCAACTATCATCAATATTGTCACCTTGATGACCCTTGTTCTATAGTCCCTTCAATGTCTCAATTCATCTTTCTTTCATTGATTTTTGGTGGACCTCAAATTATCAAGAGAACCAACTTGGCCAAGCGATGTTAAGCTCCATAAGCTTCTCCAACACCACTCAAGACTTCTTGTCGCGCGGTGCCTCAAATGCCTTATACATCCTTCTCCAAACTCCATTGAACCTTCAAACCACTAACCATACCACCTTGGCCACACCAAGTTATCATCCACACTCCATTGGTTCTACAAGCTTCATGTGTATCCTGCCAAGTTGATACATAACATAATGCACATATGAGATACATAAGTAAAACCTAACTTAAACTCCCAACAATCAAAACTCATGGTCGAGACTGACCACTTAGACCATGATCGCACCAACCACCTTAATGAGTTGACAACCCATCTCCTCCCTCTCTCGCCGATGAACAATAGCACTTTCATGCTACAATGAGAGCTCATGTTGCATGATTGGTGAAGGGGGCATGTAGCTTTGTGCATCTCCTATAAAGGTATGATAGTTTTTCATTACAAATTTTATATTGATATGGTTTGATCTAAAAGGCATTTGCATTAATAGTATACCAACCAAGTTAGAGTTGTGTAGACCAAATTCATCCAAATTTAGACTTCAACTATCATATAAGTTAGTTGGCACAAGTTCAAAATAAGTCAACACAAGGACTTAGGAATAATAGTTGAGGCCTAGTGTAAAGGTCCTTTGTAGAATTTTTGAGAGAACTTCTCCTTTGATCCTTTGCCATTGTCAAGTGTCAAAGGGAACACTAAGGGATGCTCTTTTGGTATTATTTTTCTCACCTGAAGTTATGCTTTCGTCGATCACACATGCATTGTTTGAGCCTTGTGTATAAAAATTTAACAAAAAAAGTGAGTGTCTATTCAACTCTTAATCGAACTATCAACACTCCAATAATTTCGATAACATTGTAAGGTAGGGGGGACATATAAGCAGAGATCCTACTTATGGGAACAAACATTCTTGCCTAGTGGTCAGTGATTGCATAATTGTAAGCCAGCCAATTGTAAGATCGAGTAATGTGTCTCTGTAAGAAATTTAGAACCAAAACAAACTATTTTGATTTGAATATTCCAAACGAAAACTTCAGGAAAAAAAATCTGAAATTAGATTAGATCTACTAAAACTTAAAACCATAAAACAGAATGAAGTTTGAAGTTTTAATTTGCTAGAGGAAGGTGTAGCGAGGTACAATCCCGCATCACATAGAGTTTGAAGTGCCCCAGATTTATGCACAAATCCTCTATTCTACTGAAAAGGGAAGTCAAGGTAAATAAGTGATGCCCACTCTTTATATTGTCAGTGCCTAAATACCAAATCTAAAAATTTGATGTTTTGTTGAACACTGTTTCTTGAAGATTCAAGACTTAACATGCAACACTAGTTTTCAAAGAGAAGAAATAGCAGTTTCTTAAATTTTGCGATACTTGTGTTCCATCAGCAAGTCTTGAAAAATATACATTGAAACATTCATCATTCCTCCTACTTACTTGATTCATCGCTCCCTTCAAAATCGAGGCCATAAATACTCATCCGGCCAACATTAACTGCAAAAAGGAAAATAATGAAGTAAAAGTAATCATCGCGTTAAATGTTCAAAGTCAAAAGTATAAATTTTTTCATAGAAGGCTGCTAGTGAGATTTTTAACGATTCCACAGGATTTTCAATCAACACTTCAAAAGCAACTAGAAATAGGGTAGGGTTAACTATCATGTATTCTCTTCCAATTGTTGGTTCAAAGAAAAACTGACTTAATAAAAATACAAAATGATCTGATGCATGTTTATGATGGAAAAGAAATTGTGGATAAAGAAACTTGATAGAAAAGATTTAGCAATTAGGTGATCTTGTTGGTTTGTTGAACTTTCTTTTTTCTATTGATGCAATCATGATCCATCTTGGTCCTATTAGACAAAAATGTTTTGATATTTGAGCAATGTGATTAAGTTGAGAGTTTATGTTAGGTTGATATGTCAAATAAGTTAAAGTTAACTAGATACTTGTCAATGAATCTTATCTAAGGAGTCAAGGTTGATTGGACACTTAGTATTGATGAAGTTCAATAGGTGTTGGCAAGTGTCAGTCAGCAGGTGCTGGCAAGTGTTGGTATGTGTAAAGTCTAATAAACAAGTGTTGATAGTGGAAAACTTCAATAGATGTTGGAAGTTAAAAAGTCCAATAGGTATCGGCAAGGGAAAAGTGAAACAGATGTTTGAACAAATGTTTGCAAGAAAAAAACCCAACAAATGTTGGCATTGGATTAAGGCCTGGCAAGCCAAGATTGATATGATATTGAGCTAGTGAAAGTCCTAATGAGTCAAGGTTGACTAACATTGGGTAGATGATAAAGTTTCGGAGGCTAGGAATCTTAGCAAGGGGAAGTCCTAGTAAGGCAAAGTTGATTAATACTAGGTAGATAAGGAAATTACGGAGACGTCTCTTACTAAGATGAGGACTCGACCTTATAGTTGATCGGAGTTGATGATCCAGTCGACTAAAGGTTGGATTCAATCAACTAGGCAATCAACTAAGATTAATTTGCCAATGAACAGAATATTTCCAATCCTAGGTCAATCGACTAGGGCAAGATCAGTTGACTAGTGGTCAAGTTTAGCCAACTGATGACATAGCAAAAAAGCTAAAAGAAAACTATTGATATGACAGCTTGGAAGGAGCCATCAAATGGTTTACAAGCTATAGTAGATTAATCAACAGTCCATTATATGGAAAATCAATTGAAGTATCCGTTGAGAAGTTAGATGGTTCAATCAACATGGGCCAAAGTAGGCATTAGACTACCGTAAGTTGGCAATAGTCAACTAGTTGAGCATAAATAGTAGGTGGGTTGTTCAGAACAAGAAGGTTATAAGAAGGAAAACAAGAGGAATTTTGGACAACACTTACAAGCGTGTCGATACAAGTGAAAGCAAATAGCAACAAGTAAAAGCAAGCCATAAGGTAGAGTTTCATCTTGCAATTATTTCTTTATGTTGTAATTGTTATTACTTATCATTGTATCTTCTTGTCTAGTATAAGCTCAGATTGTAGGAGGTTTTTCTACCTTCAAAAGGCATCCGAGACGGAGAAAATATAGAGGGACCCAAAGAGTGTGACTCATTGATGAGTCAAAAGTCATGGGATAGGAAATGGAGATTCCAAACCATATAAAGGTTAAGTGTTAATATTGCTCCTTGTTTGTGTTTATGTTTTGATATTTTTGTTGCATGCTAATGTGATTGTAGACACAAACGAACTTAAAGTGATTAGTTATTCACCCCACCCTCTAGTCTCACCATCAATCCAATATTTTCTACTAATTAGAAACATTTGTGGTTCAATATTCAAGGTCTAAAGTGAATGTCATACAAAATTCAAGTCAAGTGCCTACCAACAGCATCAAATCCAACTAAATTGGGCATATAAGTCTTGATGTGTTCTTCGGCAGCATTATCTGCCTTAAGTGTATCACATTCGAATGATACTGATATCTTTTGTTTACCGTGCTTCTGCTCTACCATATCAACAACATCATTTTCCCACCTGTAGCAGTCACAAATCATAAATCCATTATTGACCAAGGGGAATGTTAACCAGCTAGTAACCAAACAGCACACTTCATAAATATCTTTCACATAAACTTGTCGTACTGTTAATATTGTTAAGCGATAAATATCATTCCGACTGACGTAGAACAAAGTTGCACAATGATTATTTATCTACCATGCTTCACCAGCAGCTCAATGTAGATCAAGAATGGGAAAAGAAAGAAAGTGACTTTGAAGAACACAACTTTACCTTGCTTCTTTGTCGTCAGAAAAGAAAGCAAGCAGTGAAAAACAAAATGCTAAAGGCTAGCATATTCATAGCATAAAGCAACAAGCAAGATTAATATTTTAAAGTAGATCAGTTATTAATGAACGTAGAGTTCAATCCTTTTACAATCATTATGCCATCATTATGAACAATAAGTTAAAAATAGGGAAGTTCTGATTTTACAAGGTAATTGGATGTCAAGTGCCAACAAGTGATAGCATCACCAGGCCATATTTGGTCCAAAGTTAGGTGACCAAGGGAATCTAAAAGAATCCTTCAATACTTTTATAGTTAAAAACCTAAGTCTTTATCATCTCTCTTTATACAACAACGAGAAGCCATAAGCATAGGCTATTTGGGTCAAACCATATGGGTCTTTTTCTACAATTGAATAGCATTACACTTGTGATCCATGTACATGAGTTTATTGGAAAAAAATTTATGGTTGTTGTTGGAGCTTAACATAGCTCTCCTTGTTCATAATGTTTTGGAAGTTGGATTTTGGCGGGAATAGGCCAATTTGACCTAGTGTTCTCTCTTACACTGGAGCACACGACACCTCAGCTCCCGAGCCCAGAATGTCCAATTGCAGCCAAGGCACATAATACCCTATTTTTTTTCAAGGGTGCACTTTTTTTGTGATTTCTTCAGCGACTACAATTGCCTTATCAGTGGAGTATTTCAGAACCTAGAGGACACCTTGGGGTGCATTTGGAAGTGGTGGATAGCCCATTTTGCTTGTAGAAAAAATAATTTTCTTCTCAGAAAGAGTTTTTGGTGTTTGTGAAATTGTAGAGGTGATGTGTTTATATTTTCTCCATAGCATTGAGCAAGGAGTTTAGGAATAAGAGATCTCTTGTACAATATGTGAGAAACCCTTTGTCCAATTTTCATTGTATTTTTTCACTTATATTATATAAATTTAGATTTCACTTATGGAGCAGACTTCCATCAAACTTAAATTATAGTGTATTCTTCTTTTGTTTTTTTTTTTTTTTTTTGTTGTGAGAAATGAAGATTCCACCATGTAGTCATTGCAGTAGAGGTGATTCCTCATCATGAAAAACTGAATGTAGGTCTACAAACTTATGGCTTAAGATAGAGGACTCTAGCAAATCATACTACAAGAGTCTCTAATCTCATCAAGTAGCACCATAGACATTCTTTTATCACACTAAGTGATACTAGAAATGAGATTGTTAGATCTTGGAACAATGCATCTAAGATCATGAGTGACAGTATTTGTATCACTATTGAAAATTAAAAAAATGTACCATATTGGTGGGATTAAAATTGTTTAAAAAAATAAAAATTCAGAACTTAGCATAGGCATTCATTACTTCCATCATTTGATTGTTTTATGATGGCTCTCCTATTTGGTAGGAGAGGTGAGGCGACAAGTGAAACAATTAGGAAAGGAAAAGATTTGATGTTTCATATTGGAGTGAAAGTGCATGAGTTACACAAAGTACAATTAGGAATGGATAACAAGCACTAACATCTCGGCACATAAACCTAGGTTAGAGCTAAATGTCTAGAAAAAAATTCAGTGCTTCAATTGCAAGGTATATGGTCTCTATATGAAGAATTGTCTACAAAGAAGGCAAAGCCTCAAGGCAATAGGCATACAATCGAGGAAGAAAACATTTATTCTCGTAATTTCAAAAGAAGAGAATGTGCCTTCTTTAGCCTAGATTCATCTTGTGCAATGTATGTTTGCACTAAGGACACCAATTGACACGTTCAATGCAAGTATGTACAAGACCATATATTTAAGAGATGACTCAAAGAGGAACGCCCAAACAATCAATAAAATCAAACTGAAGTTACCTATAGAATCACAACATATTTTAAGGCAAGTAGCCTTTATCCCAAAGATGAGGAAGAATATAATATAACTGAATCAATTGAAAAAGATTCAAAGATGTACCACTATAGGCAACAAGTGAAGTTTCTAAGGTGCCTATGGTGGACAAATCCATTCAACAAGAACCATGCAAAATAATCTCTATTGGTCAAAGATCTCCCCAAAACATATGAGATGGTGACCACATGCAAAGAGGTCAGGTGGCGTAGACATTATAGAATACTAAGCGAGCAAAGTAGCATATATATCAATTGTTGGTGAAGAGATCTAAAGGATCTCTTTCCATGGTTGAGTAATGCCATTAACTAGTACGGCTGCACACTGGCTCAATAGAGGTGAAGTAACAAATGTACACTAGATGACTTTGGTGTACGAGCTGATGGATTAGACCAAGAGAAGTACTTCCTTAGCTGATCATTTTAGAGTATCAAATGGAGCAATGGAACAACATCTCACTAAGGTAGAGATTATTAAAGTTCGATGAATATGTTGGGCCAATTTGGCCATCTTGCACAACCACTGCTAGAGTGCACAATGCTTAGGCTTCAAAGTCCAGCATGCCTAGTTAAATTGTAGTTCCCTTATTGATGGAGCATTTTGGAAGTTAGAAGATGGCTTACATACGTTTGGAAGTTGTGGACAATCATACTGCTTATATAGAAGAGTTTGGTTGTTAAATAGAACTTAGTGGCTAATCAGTAATGCACAAAAAAGGTGAAATTTTTCATATTTCTCAATCAATATTAAATAAGGAGTGTAGAATTGATTGAGATCTCTATTTTAGGGAGTGGCACTTCCTCATCTAATTTTCATTGTACTTTGGTTTTCATATAATATAGACTTAAATAGTGTATGAAGTAAGCTTATGTCAACCACATTAAGTTACTATTATTCTTCTTGTGTGTTTATATTATTCAACCACAGGAGATGAAGATTCCACTACATAGTCTTGTGGTGAATATAATTGTGCATTCAAAAAGCACCTAATCTGGGGTCTGGAGCTATAAGTATATGGTTTGATTCAGTGGATTCTAACAAGCAGCGCTTGAGTGTCTTCAACTCTGAAAGTGGTATTGAAGGCACTTAAAATCACAACACTTGGAACCAACATTCCAAGTGTTGTATTGTGAGTATGGTCCTAGGTTTCCAAAGGGCTACTTCTAAAAATTTCTATAAACGATCTAAGTGGATGCCGTCTATCAAGAATGTACCAGAGGTTGATTAAGAGTACTCAAAGGCACCAACAATATATAACTTTTACTAATCCAGAAGATTACAATTTAGTTTGAGGTCTGGCTTTATTACACAAGATTTATTAAAAGGAAGTAAGCACAACCTGACTCCAATCTAATTTAAGAGACAGAAAAAAGTTCTTTGTCAATTCACATACGCATATCTAGCCTAGTATAGAAGAACGTATTCTCACAGAGTCTATTTAGTTTCTATTGATAGACAGGTAATTTGGAGATCAGCATTTCAAAGAGAAAAGGTTACCCATGGGCATGATCAACATTTTTAAAGCGAGCAGCATCATGCCCCCTGCACTCCACCACAACCACCTTCTCTCTTTTGTTCTGCTACATGTAGTATGAAGAACAATATTAGGAAAGGCACACACAACAATCAAACAGTCAAATGAGTGGGCTTACAGCGAAGTCAATTATTGAGAGCTTAATCAGGCGATAGTCTTCACCTCTGCTACACTCCCTCTCGCAGGGCAATTCTTAAATAGAGGAAACAACACAAGTAATAGCAAGTATAATAGCAAGAAAGAGAACTTCTGTAAAACCTAAATCCGGGTGAAAAAGAAAAAGATGGAGAAAGGAAGCAGGCTCGAATGCAAATGGCTAGTGTGGCTCACCGGTCCCTTGAAGGCCGTAGCAGACGGAATGAGGCAAGGTGATGAAGTGGCCGGAGATGGAACCGCAGGGCAGCAGAGCAATCGAGGCAATCCCTTCCAAATCCATGCTCAGCTTCGAACGATGAGCAATCGAGGCAAGGTGATGAAGTGGCCGGAGATGGAACCGCTCCTCTCTTCGAACGATGAGAATCGAAATACGCTGAGGCGGCGGCGATCGGTTGGGCCCTGTTAAAATGGCGTTACATGGGCCGGCCCACAAACAAACATTCATTTTTATAATCAAGAGGCATGGATTAGTAAAGTATCATGGTTCAAAATGCAACTGGGATTATAGCCGTCAATTTGGATTAAGTCCGTCGGATTGGTTCATCCTATCAAATGATTTAGGTAAATTAGATTAAAATTTTATCAATCCATTTTAAGATGGGTTCAGATGAGTTGACCTGCCTAGGCCCGTGACCCGCGTGGGTTGGTCTGCGACAGGCTTGGGTTGATCTGCGGCGGGCTTGGATTAGCCCGTGGATTGAGAAAGTATATTTATCTATTTTAAATTTTAAAATTAAAATAAAAAACTTAGTGGGTTTGATACATCTAAATTACATTCAATCTTAAAATTTTCAACTTCACTAATTTAAACAGTAATCAAAACTTAATATTTTTTATTTTTGGACAGGCCCGTGGATTAGCCCGCCTAATCCACAACTCATCTTAGATTGGATTAGATTTGAGATTTTTCAATCCGCCAAGCTAGTGGGTCGGTCCGCCCCGTCTCGCCCCGCCATATGATGGATTTTTAATGAGTTAGTCTGCTCCGCCATGGATTAGTCCGTTTGACAACTCTAACTGAGATGAGGGTAGACTGTGGAGGTCGGTTGTTGGATGAATTGCCTATACTTTCGATTTTACCCAATGAGAGAATCAAGGGAGGGTCGATCCATTTTCAAAATTAGTTGGGTCTCTAAGGATTTGGATACATGAACTTGATCATTGAATGGATTGTTTTCCCGCCATTAAGTAGGACTTAGGATTTGAACCATACAAAATAATTGTGTTGGTGTTTGCCTTTCTTATTTTTATTCTTATTATTTTTTTATTAGTTTATTGTAATATATATATATATATATATATATATATATATATATATATATATATATATATATATATATATATATTTGATATACTGCACGACGAAACAAAACGCGACCCCGTGCGCGATCGATCCACGCCGTCCACGCCCGATCGCGAGTTAATAGTTGATTGATAAGATGGATTTCATCGCCGTCCGACCACCGAGTTATCCGGCGGGTGGTAGCAAGATCTATATAACAGAGATTTCGGATTGATTGGAGATTTTGGCATCAACTCTTAATCTCTTGTGCGCCGTCGATGTAAATACCGGAAATGAAATTGAAAGCAATATATATAATATATATATATATATATATATATATATATATATATATATATATAAGTAATAGCAAACTAATGTGCTGGCAACAAATACATGGCAATAGTAAGTGATAGCAAACTAATGTGGTGGAATCCGAATTGCTCTCTTACGTGTATAGTAAAAACAATCATAAGTTGATGTGTTAACACTTATAGTCAACAAAAGTCAATAGAAAATATAACTCATCCGAAGCTCTATCTTTACAACCTCTCAGCATCTCGACCACTCGATCTCTTAGCAACTCAAATTTCTCGGACCTCTTAGTCTTTTGGCCTCTTGGCAACTCGGTCTCTTGGCCTCTCAGCACCTCTATATCTCAACCTCGGACGCTATCTTTACCTAACTCAAGGGTTGCGAAGGTTCCTGAAACACATGACAGCTTAAGAATAAAAGGGTGGTTAAGAGGTTGTCAAATATGGTTCTCCCAGATATCCTCATATACGCATGTAATGCTAAAAAGAAGCGGGAGCAATTAACGATTGTCACATGACAACTTAAGAATAAAAGGGCAGTTACGAGGTTGTTAGATCTGGTTTCCTCAGATACCCTCATATCCGCATATAATGCCAAAAAGAAACAGAAGCAATCAACGGTGGTCAACGGTTATCATATTGACTCCAATCAAGTTGACGAGATGCTTTCTCGATCAGTATATAAATCATAGAAAAGGTATGTGAAAGAGGGCTTTTTCTTATATATGCTTCTTCTTCTCCTTCTTTGATAACCGTTCATTTGTCTGAAGAATCTTAATTTGAGCATCGAAATGATCTGCAAGGACTTCCTAATGCTAGTTTAATCTCCCGTTAAAATGTATTTCAAGTCCTTTCGTTAACTGGAGTGGGGGTTTATGTACATCAAATTATTCATTGACTGATAACTTAATTATCCATGATATCCCGTAACACAAACTAAAAGAAAAGTAACCTTTTTCTTGTGTTGTATTTATTTTATCTAACATTGCATATCTTTATTGATGTTGTAAACTCAGATTTGTAGAGACTTTTCAGGAACATTTTGAGAAATTAATAATCATCATTTGATTAAAAAAAATGTGATATTATAGGAAATTGCATTTATTTATTTGAGTCCCCAACCCACCTTATTCATCCCTACATTCTTAACCAGGAACAATATCTATATCTGCAAGGAAGAAGACAAAGCTCGAGCCAGCGCTATGCATCACTCCATGGCGGAGACGACCAAGGGGCTGGTCACCACATGCTTACCATCATCGGAGGTCCAAGTCAACTTCCCTTCCACGAACTGATCGCCGGACGTCGGAGGTCCGCCGGCGCCCCATTCCGCGCTCACGCTGAACGACTTCTGCTCGTTCAGCTCGGTGAACGTCAACGTCTTGGGGGTGACAGTAACCGACGCGTCAGTCTTCGATATGGTCACCGACACCTTGTAGCTCGATCTCGCCGGCCCGACGTTCGTCACCGTCCGGCTCACCTTGGCCGCCGCCCCGCCTTTGGGGGCCAGCAGGATCGACGGGTAGTTGAGCTCCTCTTCCGTCACGCTCTTCGAGCAATCCACGGCTCCGCGCGCTATATTTCTGGCGCCCTCCTCGCCGAATTTGCCGCAGATGTAGGAGACGAAGTCGTCGTCGGTGATGTCGTAAATAAGGCCGGGATCGGAAGCTTTGTTGGGGTTGACGTGTCCTGCGCCCTTGGCGAAATAGAGCGCCGGCTTGAGTAACTCGTCGGAGACCTCGGCGTCTGCCGTGGTGACGATAGCCGACCTGATAGCCGCCGGCGACCAAGTAGGGTGCGCGGCCTTTAAGATCGCGGCGACGCCGCTGAGGTGAGGCGTGGCCATGGACGTGCCGGAGATGATAGAGTACTGCGGACCGTCACTGAGGCCGTCTGTGGAAGGAATCCAGGCCGCGAAGATGTTCAAGCCCGGACCGGAGATGTCTGGCTTGATGATGCCCGGCGTCGCCTGCGACGGCCCGCGGGAGGAGAAGAAAGCCACGGCGGGGGCGGGGGATACGCCGAGAACCGTACCGTTGAAGACGATCGACGCGGAGGGGTCGGAAGCCGAGCTCAAATACGATATGAGGTCGGAGCCTTCTTGGGCGGCGAGCACTACGCCGGGGAAGTCCAGTTTCCTGATCAGGACGGTGGCGCCTTCTTCCTTCGAGGAAATGAAGATCAACGCTGTGGCGCCGAGGGACTTGACGCGCGCCGCAACGTCTGAGGGGCCGCTGCCGCCGGCCTCGCAGACCCAGACGCTGCCGCTGTGGCTATCATCGGAAGAGTCGCAGGTCGGCGAATCGGGGTTGTAGTACAGGGGAAGAGATCTTTTAGTGAAGTTGCGTGGCTGGTCCAGAGACTCTCCGGGGATCACCTTCCCGTTGGGAAGCTTCACGGAGGCCCTGAAGCTTCGGTCGACGCTGCTGGCAGCCACGGTGAGGATCCACGGCGCCTCGTTGGAGAGGGTGAAGTAGTCAGGTCCAGAGTTGCCGCCGGCGCAGCTGACGAAGATGCCCTTCCTGGCCGCCGCGAACGAACCGATGGCGATGGCATCTTGGTCGAGAGATGCGGAAGCGCCGCCGAGCGAGATGGAGAGGATGTCGACGCCGTCCTTGACAGCTGCGTCCAACCCGGCGAGGATGTCGGCGGAACTGCAGCCGCCGTCGCCGGAGCAGACCTGGTAGATGGCCAGGTGAGCCCGAGGGGCCATCCCGGCGGCCGTGCCTTTGGCCAAGCCGAAGTAGCTAGCGTTGCGGACGAAGTTTCCTGCGGCGGTGGCGGAAGTGTGGGTCCCATGGCCTCCCTCATCGACGGGAGGACTCCCGCCGCCACCGGCGAGCAACGACCTGGCGCCGATGAGCTTGTTGTTGCAACCGGTCTCGAGCTCGCACGAGCCCTTCCACCTCGAGGGCGGAGGCGGGACCCCCTCGTCGTCGTAGGAAGGGTGGCCGGGCGTCACGCCGGTGTCGAGGACTCCGACGATGACTCCGCTCCCGAGCTTCGAGTCGTCCCACAGCCCCTTCTTCCCGACCTTGAGCCCGAGGAAATCCGGCGTGTGGGTGGTCATCACGCGCAGCACGCGGTCGGGAAGCGCGCGCACGAAGCCCTTCTTCTTCCCCACCGCCTGCAGCTCTTCCTCCGTCAGACTGGCGGCGAACCCGCTGAAGACGTCGCTGTAGGAGTGCAGCAGCCGCCGATCGGCGCCAGACTCCTCGGCGGCCGGCGGCAGGAAAGACTCATGCCACCTCTTCAGGCCCGATTCCGTCAGCGGCTCAATCGGCTCCTCCAC
Source organism: Curcuma longa (assembly GCF_044706935.1). Lineage (NCBI taxonomy): Eukaryota > Viridiplantae > Streptophyta > Magnoliopsida > Zingiberales > Zingiberaceae > Curcuma > Curcuma longa. The sequence goes on along the minus strand of NC_133862.1, from coordinate 505,275 downwards.
TTGAATTATGTAACGGCTCGCAGAAGAGGCGACGGAGGGATTCGAGAAGAAGGCGAGGAGAAGAAAGAGCAGCCATGGCGCAAGATCCATGTCGGGAATCTGAAATTGCTATATCTTCCGATAAAGATCCTCCGTACTATATATAGAGATCCGTACGCTACTAAATACGGAAAATATTTATCATTAAAATATAATTATTCGTCTGTTGTAGAATCTACTAAATATATAATATATTCATATGATAATTCAAGGAAATTTTAAATTTCGTGCCTGTCAAATAGTAATTACATTTACATTTGGTGCATTGATTCTCAAACCCTCTTGCTGGCTTACCGAATTTGGCAAAATTTAACTTGTATAGCATTAAAGAAATCCAGGCAGACTTTCTAATAAAAGTAAAACTACGCCACGTCACTTGGCTAGTAAAGTCATATTTTTGTTAACTTAACATAATCCACCGTGTGTAATAAATAGTTGCCGGACCACAAAGTCGAGTGCACAATTAATTTCTTTTATTTAAATATGAAAAAAATATGTTGTAAATGTTTATTCAAGGATGGTAATTATGTTTTTTGTAGGGGAGAAGGAAATAAATTCACATTAAAAGTGATAATTAAATAAAATGAATTGAACGTAGATTTAAGAAATGTTTAAGAACGGCGTGTTTGTAATAAATTTAATACTCGATTTTTTTATTGGTTACTGCCAAGTTGAGTGTATAAAAAATAGGTAAAAAATAAATAGAAAAAGACGTCTTTAATTATTATAATTGTTAAGAAAAAATATTTCATTTAAAAAAAAAGTCAAACGAGTGTTGTATCATATTTTTATATCGAAAATATCTTAATTTAATATTATTGTAGCAGGTATTACAACAACAGTAAAAATAATAATTCAACTTGCTAAAAAAAATAAATAGAACACTTTTACATAATGTTGGTGCCCCGGTTAGTTTTGATGTGATCAACCGAGTTAAGTTAGGTCCTGTGGTGTTCTAATCCCTTTGCTAAGTGTGCAGGAACTTAGGTACGGAGGAAGTCGAGCGTAAGACGTAGCGGACGAGAAGGGATGCGCGGGGAAGTGAGCCGACGGGCTCGGTGCAATCCGAGGGACGCGGAAGCTACGGAAGAGTACGCCGGTGGAGCGAGAAGGACGTGCGCGGCGTCCGAGGGACGAGAAGCCGGGAGGAAGCACGCTCGAGGGGCGAAAGGCCGGAGTCGGGTTCGGGTGAGCCTAACTCTGGTTGGCCAGAAATCACCCAAACGATCTCTACTACAAAAAGTCAACTAAGTTGACTTTGACCAAGTCAACATTTGACTTGGATCAGACTTTACACGACCAAGTTGGAAGGTTGCATGGCTTAATTAGAGCATGGCTTAACATTGGAGATGAACTTAATCCAACGTTGCATGAACGGAAGTTGGCAAAAGTTGATGTGTGCATGGCCTTTAACGTTGGAAGCGTGCATGAAACGTGGCTAAATTAATTGGAAAGCTTTTATTGAAGCCACGTTAACTTTGCTTAATTAAAGCTTGGATGATGGAAGATTATTAAAGATAAAACTTAACGACCAAGAAAAAGGCTTTAATTTTATCCTTTTATCAAATTGCTGTTTGAACGATCAAAGTTCATCTCCGATCAACGATTAGGATCGCATCAAAGATCAACGGCTAAAAGAAAACTTATCAACGATCTACGGTTAGGATTTGTTTTCTTAGCCTATAAATAGACTTAGAGTTTTAGAGTTAGATCATCAATTACTTTTGTCATTCTTTCTCTAAGTCTCTCTGTGCTACAATTGTAAAGGCTTCTCCGCCTAAAGGAGTTTGTTTGAGCGTCAATTGCCTTGGAAGCAACGACCGAGTTGCAACCAAGTTTTTTTTTAAAAGGAGTGTCTATTCTGCGACTTTGCTTAAACCGTCTATTCACCCCCCTCTAGCCGGTCCAACCCGATCCAACAAGTGGTATCAGAGCCAGGTTCGCTTTTGAAGGACTAACCGCCCGATAAAGCAACAGGACGATGGCCGGCGCGCATATCCATCCACCCAAATTCGAAGGGGATTTCACCGTTTGGAAAAAGAAAATGGAAGTATTTTTTCGTACCGATTTTGATATTTTATTATCTATTAAATACGGTTTTGCAGTTCCAAAAGATACGAATGGGGATGAAAAAGAAGAATGCCTATGGAATAAGAAGGAGCAATCTGAGTCCGTCGCCAATGGTAAGGCTGAATTCCATCTACTAACAGTCTTACCTACTCAAGAAGTAAATCGGATCGGCACCTACCACTCCGCGAAAGAACTATGGGAGAAGTTCTTAGAACTTCATGAGGGTACCTCAGAAGCCAAGTCAACAAGGAAGGACCTTCTACGAAATCAACTAACAAATCTACGAATGATGGAAGGAGAAACGGTGGCAGAACTTCACGCAAAAATTAAGGAGCTAATCTCCGGACTCACCCAACTCGGCGAATCGGTAAGTAATCGCGATTCCATTCGATATGCCCTCAACGCCTTCCCGAGAACCCAGGAGTGGAGTACAATCGTCGACGCCTATTATATTTCCAAGGATTTAGAGGTAAGTACGCTAGATGAAATGTTTTCTATTTTTGAATTACATGAGTCTCGGTGTGCAGGATCTAGAAAAATAGGCAATATTGCCCTAAACACAAGGAGAACGGAAAAGGGATCAGAATCCTCGACGGACGACGAAGAGACAACACAAATGGTAAGAAATTTTAAAAGTTTTTTTAAAGCTAACAAATTTTCAAGGATGCAGAAGACAAGGCGATCTCCGAAGAAACGTACTGTCCGATGTTATAACTGCAACGAGGAGGGGCATCTAAAAGATCAGTGTCCCAAATCCAAGATTCAGCCAAAAAGGAAGAAGGCATTGAAAGCCACCTGGGACGAGACCTCGTCTGACGAATCAGAAACTCAAGAGTACGCCGGACTTGCTCTGATGGCAAGTCATCAAGAAGAGAGCACTGATGAAGGGGGAGCAACATCAGAAGAAAGTAACGACGAAGGGGGAGCCTCTCTTTTCGAAAGCGACCCGGTAAGTGAGGTATGTTTTCTCCCTCACGATCAATTATACGCTGGAATAAAAGCAATGCTTAAGTCTAACTGTAAATTAGAAAAAGAAAATTTACAATTAAAAAATGAACTAGCGCTTGCATCTTCGTCTGATAACTCTAATGTTTTGAAGAATGAGAATGATAACTTGAAAAACTTAGTTAAAAAATTAGAACTTGATATTTCATACTTACGTCAAAAGAAAAATAGTTATCCTGATAATTTAAACTGTTATATTAAAAATCACAGGGGGCAACTTAGAAAAGTGCCAAAAAACTATATTCCTCCAAGATTTTTAATCAATCCAGTAGATAGGAATTTATTTTGGGTTCCTAAATCTGTTTTAAATTGATCTTTTTTGTTATTACATATGAATGCACTGATTAATATTTTTTTCTTTTTTACTTAATTAACATTATTTTCTTGTTATCTTAGAAAATTCAGTTTGATTAATTTTTTAGTGAAAAAAAAAATTGTATTTCTAGTTTTACTCGATGCAGAATTATGTTGTTCATCCACTGAGTATTTTACAAAATTTTTTAAATATTGTTTCAAATTTTCATAATTTTTAATTCAAAATTAAAATTTAAATTTTAAAAATAAATAAAAATATTATTTTAATAGATCCGATTTTTCAGGATTCAAATACAATCATTAGAACTCAGTATAATTTATATACGAATTTTTGAAATCCTTAGCAATGCTCACTTAAAATTTATTTTTGACTTTCTATTGCATTTACACAAATATTTTTTTCCTTCCCTAATTTTATATACCCCGTTTTTGCTGTGATCAAAGGGGGAGAGTAGGCTGAGGTTCAGGGGGAGGTTATAGTTTTAACATGAAACATTTTTTTGCTTAACCTGTTTATTTTGTTTTATTTATTTTCCTTATTTTTTTGTTTAACCCTAACTGAACCTGGGTTGATGCACATCAAAAAGGGGGAGATTGTTGGTGCCCCGGTTAGTTTTGATGTGATCAACCGAGTTAAGTTAGGTCCTGTGGTGTTCTAATCCCTTTGCTAAGTGTGCAGGAACTTAGGTACGGAGGAAGTCGAGCGTAAGACGTAGCGGACGAGAAGGGATGCGCGGGGAAGTGAGCCGACGGGCTCGGTGCAATCCGAGGGACGCGGAAGCTACGGAAGAGTACGCCGGTGGAGCGAGAAGGACGTGCGCGGCGTCCGAGGGACGAGAAGCCGGGAGGAAGCACGCTCGAGGGGCGAAAGGCCGGAGTCGGGTTCGGGTGAGCCTAACTCTGGTTGGCCAGAAATCACCCAAACGATCTACCTACAAAAAGTCAACTAAGTTGACTTTGACCAAGTCAACATTTGACTTGGATCAGAGCTTGACCAAGTTGGAAGTTAGCATGGCATTGGTTGCATGGCTTAATGGCATGCATGGCTTATTAAGCTTAAACTTGCATGGCAACTTTTGGATTGCATGAACGTTGGCAAGGCATGCAATTGGTAAAGCTTGGGCATGAAAACAAGTGGCATGGTTTGATTGGATAAAGTTGGAAGCTTGGAAGATGCTTAAAGCTCGTTGGAAGATAAGCCTTGACTGTTTAAAGCCAAATAAATTTTATCCTTTTATTCAAATCAACGTTTGAGAATTGCTAAAGTTATCTTCGATCAACGATTAGGATCGCATCTGAAGATCAACGGCTAAAAGAAAACTTATCAACGATCTACGGTTAGGATTTGTTTTCTTAGCCTATAAATAGACTTAGAGTTTTAGAGTAAGATATCAATTACTTTTGTATTCTTTCTCTAAAGTCTCTGTGCTACAATTGTAAAGGCTTCTCCGCCTAAAGGAGTTTGTTATTGAGCGTCAATTGCCTTGGAAGCAACGACCGAGTTGCAACCAAGTTTTTTTTTAAAAGAGTGTCTATTCTGCGACTTTGTTTAACCGTCTATTCACCCCCCTCTAGCCGGTCCAACCCGATCCAACAAAACATGATAGATGCCCTTTTGATTTTTTTTTTTTTTGAAAAATGAATGCCTTTTTTGTTTTTGCCCTAAAAAATTCATATCTTATGGGTAAAGATCATGTTTTTGTTTGCTTGTTATGTTCAATAAAATAGTATTAGAACATAAACCTAGTTTGGTTCTATATCTTCTTCTCCAATCAACTTGTTCTCAAAATTTACTTTTCGTTGATGATACACTCTGATCCGCCTCTAGCTCAATTTACTTCCGCATTCAGCTATTCTGTAGAAATCCCCATCACCATGTTGGAGATCTTGCCTCTATCACATTGTTTCCTTCCCTTTAGAACATCTTCAATTCCCACTGGGCTCTATCAATCGTGAATGACCATCACACTGCACAACGCCATTGCACATCCTTTAATTAAGTGGTCCTCTTTCTAAGACATGTTTAGCTCAATAATCACTTAGGCATCATTTGCTTCAAGATCATCCTTTGGTCATCGATGAAGAGGACCACTTCTAAGACACTCAAACTCGATTTAAACATAAGTGTATCACCAAGTGCACAGTTTTGCATGTCATACCGTATGGACACCTTTTCAATATAAAACTTTTGTAAAAGTCCAAGAATACTCCTTAAACGATCATGACATATATGTATGTCTAAAACAAAAGATGTTTCACTAAGTCTTTCATTTTAAAATTATCAAATAATGATTTGATTTCACATAGCAAACTTTTATTATTGATTGCCAACAAAATGTCATCCTCATACATGTTATTGATTGCCTTATTGATGTCAAATCTGTATTTCTAAATGGAGACTTGCAAAAAGAAATCTATGTAGCTCAATCTAGAGATTTCTAATTGAAGGCAAAGAGGTGAAAGCGTACAAGTTGAGAAAAACATTTTATGGGTTAAAACAAGCCCATGGGCATAGTATATCAAGATTGATGGCTACTTTGGATAAAATAGTTTCACAAGAAGTGAGAATGAATTCACTCTTTATGTAAAGAAATAAGCCAGAAATGATTATCTTATTATCTATTTTTATGTTGATGACATATATAATATATATGAGTTTCTCTGATGCTCTTCTGCTTGATTTTAAGTCTAATATGATGAAAAAAATTTAGATCTCAGATATGAGATTGTTATATTATTTTGTTGGTTTTGAAGTGATCCAATGAGTTATGAAATTTTTATCTCATAAAGAAAATATATAACAAATCTTCTTAAAATATTTAGCTTACTCAATTACAATCCAGTTACTATGTCTATAATATAAATGAGAAGTTGCAATTGGAAGATAGTTTAGAGAAGACTAATGCAAAAAAATTCAAAAGCTTGGTTAGAGGTTTAATTTATTTAAATCATACTAGACCATATATTGCTTTCTCTATTAGTAATTTCCAAGTCTATGCAAATTCTCACAAAGCATCTTCTTGGAACAACTAAAATAATTTTGCACTATGTTGTTGGAACCGTGGATTATATGATTTGGTATTTTGAAGTTTTAAAATTTAATCTTTGTGTGTTCACTGATAGTGATTGGGCAAGTTCAGTGGATAATCGAAAAAGTACCTCAGCTAGTGTTTTCAATATTGAGTCAGGAGCAATTTTATAGAATTCAAAGAAGTAAACTATTACAACACTATCCTCTTCAGAAGCAGAATATATAGTAGCATGTCAAGCAATTTGAGTTAGAAGAGTACTAACAGATTTTTACCAACAACAAGAATGTGCAATTAATATTTTTTATGATAACAAGATAATGATTGCAATAATAAAAAATTCAACTATTCAGGGAAAGACTAAGCATATTGATATTCACATATACTTCATTCGAAACTTAGTTGCAAATAAAAAAAATTGAATTGAAGTACTACAACGCACATGAAGTGATGAATATTTTGACAAAGTTACTTTTAAGGGATAAATTTATTTATTTCATATTGCATCTTGGTGTTTGCAATTTTGAATCAAAGGAAGTGTTGATAAATGATATGATGTAGCTAATAGGTTGAGCTAAAAGAAAAATAATTTATGTTAGATGTATTTGATATTAGTTGAGTTTGTTTGAATTATATAATTAGTCTATAAATATGTTACTTGTGGATGAATGAAATATTGCAAATGATTGATTCCTTTTTATCTAACACTTACGATTTGTTTGGGAGGAGATGAGGGAAGGAGAAGGAACGGTGAATAAGGGGAAAGAAACTTTTAACCTTATTTGAAAAGGAGTGAGGGAAGAGGAGAGCATGGTAAGTCTTAACCTTCCTTATGAAAAGGGAGATTTTCTTACATTTCAATTTGAAGTATAATTAAGAAAAGGGAAGACAAATCTAAATATTGTTTGTTCCAATTTTATCCCTATTTGAAAATATTAATTCTCAAATAACTTATTTAATTTATTTAATCTAAAATTTTCAAATTTCTTGTTGAGCACGATCTTTTCGCTCCTTTCTTCACCGAAATCTCTATTTATTGTTAGGTAATTATAATTTTTTTCTTTATTCAATAAATCTGTAGACTAATCATTCTCCAGTTGTGAATAAATCCATCACTTTAAATCACTATCACATATTGCAACAATATAACATTTGTGAAGTTTTATTGAAAAACTTATAAAATAAAAAAATCAGTAGAGTAATACATTCTCAAAATGATGCGTCGAATTCCCTTAAAATATACAAATTAAGGAAGTGTTGATAAATGATATGATGTAGCTAATAGGTTGAGCTAAAAGAAAAATAATTTATGTTAGATGTATTTGATATTAGTTGAGTTTGTTTGAATTATATAATTAGTCTATAAATATGTTACTTGTGGATGAATGAAATATTGCAAATGATTGATTCCTTTTTATCTAACACTTACGCTTTGTTTGGGAGGAGATGAGGGAAGGGGAAGGAACGGTGAATAAGGGGAAAGAAACTTTTAACCTTATTTGAAAAGGAGTGAGGGAAGAGGAGAGCATGGTAAGTTTTAACCTTCCTTATGAAAAGGGAGATTTTCTTACATTTCAATTTGAAGTATAATTAAGAAAAGGGAAGACAACTCTAAATATTATTTGTTCCAATTTTATCCCTATTTGAAAATATTAATTCTCAAATAACTTATTTAATTTATTTAATCTAAAATTTTCAAATCTCGTTGAGCACGATCTTTTCGCTTCTTTCTTCATCGAAATCTCTATTTATTGTTAGGTAACTATAATTTTTTTCTTTATTCAATAAATCTGTAGACTAATCATTCTCCAGTTGTGAATAAATCCATCACTTCAAATCACTATCACATATTGCAACAATATAACATTTGTGAAGTTTTATGAAAAACTTATAAAATAAAAAAATCAGTAGAGTAATACATTCTCAAAATGATGCGTCGAATTCACTTAAAATATACAAATTAAATTTATGAATATAATCTATTAGTTCATCTAATAGAGTAATTAATGATAGAACTTTTCTATAAAAGAATTAATTATTTATTTAAAAAATAATTAATTTATATTTATAAAAAAACAAATATTAATATTATAAAAATTAAAATCATTATCTAATTTTAAAAGTAGAAAATATTTTTATAATTTTATATAATATATATTAGATTAATGAACCTTTCTTTCTTCTTAAATAAAATAAAAAATATATAAATATTTTAATTCTCCATCCTTCTCCTCCCTTCCATTCTCTTTCCTTCCTCTTATCTTATGCAAAAGTTGGAATCCGTCATCTTAGCAGCCCCACACGGTCGGTCCTACGATCATCTGTGAGGTGAAATCAGCAGTTGGTCACGACACAGAATGATATTGACTGACTTCGCCAGGATTCGAACCCTTGCCCTCTTCTATAAGTATGATACGTCATAACCAACTCAATTATTCATCGGGGCTTTTCCTTCCTCCTATCAATGAACATTCGCGTATCCAAACACAGCGTTATTCATTCAATCATTATTAAAAACCAGGAATAATATTTGCAAGGAAGAAGACAAGCTCGAGCCAGCGCTGTATCACTCAATGGCGGAGACGACCAAGGGGCTGGTCACCACATGCTTACCATCATCGGACGTCCAAGTCAACTTCCCCTCCACGAATTGATTGCCGGCGGGAGGTCCGCCGGCGGCCCATACCGCGCTCACGCTGAACGACTTCTGCTCGTTCAGCTCGGTGAACGTCAACGTCTCGGGCGTGACAGTAGCCGACGCCATAGTCTCCGACATGGTCACCGACACCTTGTAGCTCGATCTCGCCGGTCCGACGTTCGTGACCGTCCGGTTCACCTTGGCCGCCTCTCCGCCTTTGGGGGACAGTAGAATCGACGGGTAGTTTAGCTCCGCTTCCGTCGCGCTCTTCGAGCAGATCACGACCATTTTGCGCGCTATATTTCTGGCGCGTTCTTCGCCGTATTTGCCGCATATGTAGAGGAGGTAGTCGTCGACGGTGATGTCGTAGATAAGGCCGGGATCGGAAGCTTTGTTAGGGTTGACGTGTCCTGCGCCCTTGGCGAAATAGAACGCCGGCTCGAGCCACTCGTTGGATACGTCGGCGTCTGCAGTGGTGACGATCGCTGACTTGATAGCTGCCGGCGACCAAGTTGGGTGCGCGGCCTTTAAGAGCGCGGCGACACCGCTGAGGTGAGGCGTGGCCATGGACGTGCCAGAGATGATGGTGTACTGCGGGCCGTCTTCGGAAGGAATCCAGGCCGCGAAGATGTTAAGCCCCGGACCGGAGATGTCTGGCTTGAGGATTCCCGGCGTCGCCTGCGACGGCCCCCGGGAGGAGAAGTAAGCCACGGCGGGGGCGGGGATTGGGGATTCGCCGAGAACCGTCCCGTCGAAGATGATCGAGGCGGAGGGGTCGGAAGATGAGTTCAAATACGATTTGAGGTCGGAGCCGTATTGGGTGGCGATCACTGCTGCGGGGAAGTCCATCTTCCTGATCAGGACGGTGGCGCCGGCGTCCTTGGAGGAAATGAAGATCAACGCGCTGGCGCCGAGGGACTTGACGTGCGCCGCCACATCTGCGGGACGGCTGTCGCCGGCCTCGCAGACCCAGACGCTGCCCCTGTGGCTATCATCGGGAGGATCCCTGTCGCAGGACGGCGAATCGGGGTTGTAGTACAGGGGAAGAGAGCTTGTAGTGAAGTTGCCTGGCTGGTCCAGAGACTCTCCGGGGATCACCTTCCCGTTGGGAAGCTTCACGGAGGCCCTGAAGCTTCGGTCGACGCTGCTGGCCGCCACGGTGAGGATCCACGGCGCCTCGTTGGAGAGGGTGAAGTAGTCAGGTCCAGAGTTGCCGCCGGCGCAGCTGACGAAGATGCCCTTCCTGGTCGCCCCGAACGAACCGATGGCGATGGCATCTCGGTCGAGAGGTATGGAAGCGCCGCCGAGCGAGATAGAGAGGATGTCGACGCCGTCCTTGACAGCTGCTTCCATCCCGAAGAGGATGTCGGAGGAACTGCAGCTCCCGTCGCCGAGGCAGACCTGGTAGATGGCCAGGTGAGCCCGAGGGGCCATCCCGGCGGCCGTGCCTTCGGCCAAACCGAAGTAGCTGGCGTTGCGGACGAAGTTACCTGCGGCGGTGGCGGAAGTGTGGGTCCCATGGCCGCCGTCGTCCACGGGAGGACTCCCACCCCCACCGCCGAGCATCGACCTGGCGCCGATGAGTTTGTTGTTGCAACCGGTCTCGAACTCGCACCTGCCCTTCCACTTCGAGGGAGGAGGCGGGACCCCCTCGTCGTCGTAGGAAGGGTGGCCGGGCGTCACGCCGGTGTCGAGGACTCCGACGATGACTCCGCTCCCGAGCTTCGAGTCGTCCCACAGCCCCTTCTTCCCGACCTGGAGCCCGAGGAAATCCGGCGTGTGGGTGGTCATCACGCGCAGCACGCGGTCGGGGAGCGCGCGCACGAACCCCTTCTTCTTCCCCACCGCCTGCAGCTCTTCCTCCGTCAGAATGGCGGCGAACCCGCTGAAGACTTCGCTGTAGGAGTGCAGCAGCCGCCGATCGGCGCCAGACTCCTCGGCGGCCGGCGGCAGGAAAGACTCGTGCCACCTCCTCAGGCTCGATTCCGTCAGCGGCTCAATCGGCTCCTCCACTTGAATTATGTAACGGCTCGCAGAAGAAGAAGAAGGAGAGGCGACGGAGGGATTCGAGAAGAAGGCGAGGAGAAGAAAGAGCAGCCATGGCGCAATATCCATGTCGGGAATCTAAATTGCTATATCTTCCGACAAAGATCCTCCGTACTATATAAAGAGTTCCGTACGCTACTAAATATGGAAAATATATATCATTAAAATATAATAATTCCTCCGTTTTAGAATCTAATAAATATATAATATATTTATATAATAATTCATGGAAAAATTAAATTTCCTGCCTGGTTGAATAGTAATTACATTCCCATTTTGGTGCATTCATTCTCAAACCCTCTTGCTGCATTTGGAGAAACTTTAACTTCCATAACATTTTGAGAAACTTAAACTTGTAAAAAAATCCAGGCAGATTTTCTAATTAAAGTAAAACCACACCACATCACTTAATAAATACTTACCAGACCATAAAGTCGAGTGAACAATTGTTTTTTTATTTAAATATGAAAAAAAATGTTGATGCACTGCATCTAGTTTGGTTTTATATCTTCTTCTCCCATTTACTTTTCACTGTTGATGCACTCTAATCCGGTCCGAGATCAAGAGAGGGAATGACTTAGCAAAATAATCACGATTAAATACTTTCGATCGGTTGAATACTAATTGGGTCGGTCGTCTAATAGGCATATGAGACAACATATTTGAATGTGATTCGGAAGGAGGATAGTCGAGGTGGAACTCAGTTCGACTATTCCAACGCTTAAGTCAAACTTTGAAAAGGTGGAGAAAAATGAGTAATTAAATAGAAAGTTATAAATAAAAGGAATTGATTGTTTGAGTGCTATAATTGATTATCTTTAAATAGAAAGTAAAAGGATAGTCTTATTTCTTAAAAGGGCACACCTCTTCATTTCTTCACCGGGGACATCTCTCTTGGGAGTGGGTGCTTCAACAACCGCGTCTATTTGTGACGAACGCTTCAACAGCTATCAAGTCAAATTAGAATTGGATAGATCACATTTGAATGCGATTCGAAAGGAATTGACTTGAGACTTTCTATTAGGGGTGATTTGACCCGAAGTCGATTTGATTGGACTCAAACTCAACTTGACTTTATCCAAGTTCATCTTGACTTTGACTTCCAGCACAACTTGACTATACCATGTGGTGTTGATGTTCCTTACCATATCACACTCCAATCCTCCTCTAGCTCAATTTGCCTCCACAAGATTGGGCGTCCTTAACTTTCTTTGATATTTGTGCAATCGACCCCAAGTGGTCAAGTATGACCTTAGATTTAGGAAAAAAGTTTACGTTATGCTCTGTCTTTATAATTTGATAGGTGTGTTGTATGTAGGTAGTTGGTGGATACACACATGGAGACAACTTGCCTGAAGAATAATGTCATAGTTACTTGATGACTCAAGGTCCATTGAGATTGGAGAAGAATGATATAAGACATCCGAAAGATTGTAGGATGAGGAGCATTAGAGTTCAGTTGTGTCTAAGAAGTGGACTACGAGCGGAGAAGGATGGGATGGGCAGAAAGCTGAAGACTCGATGCATCCAAGGAGCGAGAAGTTTGATGGGAGATGGCTAAGAAGTAGACTACTTAAGGATGGCACGGCCGGGAGAGAGTTAAGGGTTTGGTGCATCTAAGTGATGAGAAGATTGATAGAATATGATTAGAGCAAATTATGTAAGTGAAGTATGAAGGATGATTCGAAGAGTGAGTCAAGCATTTTCAATACATCCGAGGGACAAGAAACTTAACAAGAGATGACCTAATGGCAAAAACCATTGTATGGTGAGCTGAGAGTTGAGAGCAAATATACTCAGGCGATAATAGATCTCAATTGAACTTAATAGTATGGTGATCCACGGGATCGTAGGCTTTAGAGTAACAGTCGTTATACTATAAACCAAATAATCGACTTTGTCTTTCGAATTTATTTTTTCGTTACGTCTCTGTGTTTATTTTTGTGAAAAAAGAATAATTTTCAAAGAACGATATTCACCCTCATCTATTGCATATTTTGATCCTACAAAGTCATTATATTCGCCAACTTGTAGAGAACGAAAATGTGCGGACAACTCCTCTGCCAGAATATCTTCCATAAATGGAGTAGGCTTCCTTTAGAAAACCTATCCTCGCCATATCTTTCTGAGAGTAGTCAAGGCATTGAGAGTGAGGGACTATTCGAAGGATTACATCTTGCATCATTTTCCATCCTTATTAGTGGCCCCTGACCCTTTGCAACAGCATGATGATTTGTTGAGTTGCTTAAGCATTGGAGTGCCTCTTCAATTGTTGCTCGGATTAGTTGCACCAATTGATTGCAATCCAATAGGTACTTCTCTTATCTTTCGGGGTAAATGTGGGGATGGAGTTCCTCATTGTCATGTGTTATGGCATGTGCACACCATCATTGACGTCGTAGTCTAAAGTTTCCCATACACAACGTCAATTATGCTACAGTAGAATTTGAATACTTTCCATGAATGCTCCTTGCTAAATAGCTTCTTATCCAAGATTAACACGTAGTCAGAGAGTGTCAATCTTAGCTATATCTTGCTTAAGTGTGACCATATGCTCCCAAGCTCGAATACCTTACAGGGAGTGCTCTTTTATTTTTTTTTAAAAATAAAGTATCTTTTTTTATGATAATTAAGGATGTCCTTTTTTATGTATTTTTTTATAGACTCAATAAAAATTACTACTTTCTAAATAATAAAAATTAAGTCTTTAATTTATTACAAACACGCTGATCTTAAACCATCCTTCAATTCATTTTATTTAATTATCACTTTTAATGTGAATTTATTCCTTATCCCCTATAAAAACACAATCATCCTTAAAAAAGCATTTACAACATATTTTTCCGTATTTAAATAAACAAATTTATTAAGTCAAGTGATGTAGCGTGGTTTTTCTTTTATTAGAAAATCTGCTTGCAATTTTTTTTTAATGTTACAGAACGTTTGGTTTGGTCATTTTTTATTTTTATTTTTTTATTTCTTAGAAGTTACTATTTGTTTTATGTTTTCCAATCTTATTTTCTAGAAAACGAGAAGTCATTTTCTATAGAGAATAAAAACTGCGATTAAAAAATAAAAAATGAGAAAAAACGACTACAGTACCGCACATCTCCTCATCGCATGATTATTTTAATAAAATAATTTATTAAATTAATAAATATAATTTAATTATTTTATTTTAATAAAATAATTTATTAAAAATAATGATTTTAATAAAATAATTTATTAAATTAAAAATATAATTAATTTTATCTTTTAAAATTTAAAATAAATTTTTATATATAATAATAAAATAATTTATTAAAATAATTATTTTAATAAAATAATTCATTAATTTTATTTTTTAAAAATTTAAAATAAATTATTTTTTAAATTTATAAATATTTAAAATATAATTTATTGAATTAATTAATTTAATTTTAATTAGATTTGGCAGAGTATATTTGAAGTTATGTAATGTTGTATTAGAAGATTAGGTTTAACTCTTTTCTAATATGATTGATTTTCTTCTTGTATGATTTTTTCTTCTTCGATGGTATTTTTATTAAAAAATTTATTTTATTTATAATTTTTTATATTAATAAAGCAAACACATTTTGTAATTTTATTTTTTAAAAAATAAAAAATAATATATCATAACAAATATATTTTCTGTTTTCTACAAATACACCGATATTTACTATTTAACCGGCAAGAAATTTAAAATTTCCGTTAATTATGTTATATATAAATATTTTAAAGGGAAGAATTATTATATTTTAATAATATATTTTTAGAGTACGGCTCTCAATATATAGTACGGAGGATCTTTGTCGGAAGATATAGCAATTTAGATTCCCGACATGGATCTTGCGCCATGGCTGCTCTTTCTTCTCCTCGCCTTCTTCTCGAATCCCTCCGTCGCCTCTCCTTCTTCTTCTGCGAGCCGTTACATAATTCAAGTGGAGGAGCCGATTGAGCCGCTGACGGAATCGAGCCTGAAGAGGTGGCACGAGTCTTTCCTGCCGCCGGCCGCCGAGGAGTCTGGCGCCGATCGGCGGCTGCTGCACTCCTACAGCGACGTCTTCAGCGGGTTCGCCGCCATTCTGACGGAGGAAGAGCTGCAGGCGGTGGGGAAGAAGAAGGGGTTCGTGCGCGCGCTCCCCGACCGCGTGCTGCGCGTGATGACCACCCACACGCCGGATTTCCTCGGGCTCAAGGTCGGGAAGAAGGGGCTGTGGGAAGACTCGAAGCTCGGGAGCGGAGTCATCGTCGGAGTCCTCGACACCGGCGTGACGCCCGGCCACCCTTCCTACGACGACGAGGGGGTCCCGCCTCCGCCCTCGAAGTGGAAGGGCTCGTGCGAGCTCGAGACCGGTTGCAACAACAAGCTCATCGGCGCCAGGTCGATGCTCGCCGGTGGGGGCGGGAGTCCTCCCGTCGACGAGGGAGGCCATGGGACCCACACTTCCGCCACCGCCGCAGGTAACTTCGTCCGCAACGTGAGCTACTACGGCTTGGCCAAAGGCACGGCCGCAGGGATGGCCCCTCGGGCTCACCTCGCCATCTACCAGGTCTGCTCCGGCGACGGCAGCTGCAGTTCCGACGACATCCTCGCCGGGTTTGACGCAGCTGTCAAGGACGGCGTCGACATCCTCTCTATCTCGCTCGGCGCCGCTTCCGTACCTCTCGACCGAGATGCCATCGCCATCGGTTCGTTCGCGGCGGCCAGGAAGGGCATCTTCGTCAGCTGCTCCGGCGGCAACTCTGGACCTCACTACTTCTCCCTCTCCAACGAGGCGCCCTGGATCCTCACCGTGGCGGCCAGCAGCGTCGACCGAAGCTTCAGGGCCTCCGTGAAGCTTCCCAACGGGAAGGTGATCCCCGGAGAGTCTCTGGACCAGCCGCGCAACTTCACTACAAGCTCTCTTCCCCTGTACTACAACCCCGATTCGCCGACCTGCGACAGGGATCCTCCCGATGATAGCCACAGGGGCAGCGTCTGGGTCTGCGAGGCCGGCGACAGCCGTCCCGCAGATGTGGCAGCGTACGTCAAGTCCCTCGGCGCCAGCGCGTTGATCTTCATTTCCTCCAAGGACGCCGGCGCCACCGTCCTGATCAGGAAGATGGACTTCCCCGCAGCAGTGATCGCCAACCAATACGGCTCCGACCTCAAATCGTATTTGAACTCATCTTCCGACCCCTCCGCGTCGATCATCTTCGACGGGACGGTTCTCGGCGAATCCCCAATCCCCGCCCCCGCCGTGGCTTACTTCTCCTCCCGGGGGCCGTCGCAGGCGACGCCGGGAATCCTCAAGCCAGACATCTCCGGTCCGGGCCTTAACATCTTCGCGGCCTGGATTCCTTCCGAAGACGGCCCGCAGTACACTATCATCTCTGGCACGTCCATGGCCACGCCTCACCTCAGCGGCGTCGCCGCGCTCTTAAAGGCCGCGCACCCTACGTGGTCGCCGGCAGCTATCAGGTCGGCGATCGTCACCACGGCAGACGCCGACGTCCACGACGAGTTGCTCCAGCCGGCGTTCTATTTCTGCAAGGGCGCAGGACAGGTCAACCCTGCCAAAGCTTCCGATCCCGGCCTTATTTACGACATCACCGCCGACGACTACATCTCCTACATCTGCGGCAAATTCGGCGACGAAGGCGCCAGAAAAATAGCGCGCGGATTCGTGGACTGCTCCAAGTTCAAGAAGTTGACGGAAGCGGAGCTAAACTACCCGTCGATCCTGCTGGCTCCCAAAGGCCGGGCGGCGGCCAAGGTGAGGCGGACGGTCACGAACGTCGGGCCGGCGAGATCGAGCTACAAGGTGTCGGTGACCATATCGAAGACCGCCGTGTCGGCTACTGTCGCCCCCGAGACGTTGTCGTTCACCGAGCTGAACGAGCAGAAGTCGTTCAGCGTGAGCGCGAAATGGGCCGCCGGCAGACCTCCCGGCGGCGGACCTCCCGGCGGCTATCAATTCGTGGAGGGAAAGTTGACTTGGACCTCCGATGATGGTAAGCATGTGGTGACTAGCCCCTTGGTCGTCTCCG